>NC_057814.1:245066413-245366413 GCF_018294505.1 Triticum aestivum
CCCGACCCCGAGACCCCGACCCCGACCCCGACACGGCACCCCGACACCGACACGACACCCCGACCCCCGACACCTCCCGAAAAGGTGTTCTTTGGCCTTCCAGAAGCCGACGGGGTCATATATTTGTGAATTATTAGTTAGGTCATATATTTTTCGATTTTGTTATGAAAAACATCATATATAATTGTGTTGATCGGGTAGTTTTAAATGTGCAGTTGTTTCATCGCTGCGAGGTTTGGTGTTCGACGACCTCGCCGTGCGTTTGACGAGCTCTGCCCCTTCGTTCGTGGGTGAGCACAAATGACATGTCCTCCTCCCCCATTAATTATTTGATATATTCCGATGAAACTTGATAGCTAGCTATATATGTGTCTTGAATCATCAGTATGCGTAACCAATATGTGTCTCCCGTTCGAAATTGTCATAGTTATAAATATGCATGCATTTGCATATTTATAACCTTGATTCTGTCGAATTGTCCAACGCTATCCATGGACAACCCGAGTATGTTTAGATTGGGTTCGTTTTCCCATATGCTTTGCTCCGGATCCGACGCATAAATTTCGTCAGTGCCTCCCCTGTTGTTCTCCGGGTACACATCCTCTCTGTTTATTGCAGAGACGTGTACAGGAGAACAGCGGGGAGGTGCTGCCAAAATTTTGCGTAGGATCCGGAGCATAGCATGGGAAAATGAACCCAATCTAAACATACTCGGGTGGGATTAGGACCTATCATTACCTATTAGAGTGTAGGTTGCATGGACGTAATAAAATTGACAAAGTAGATCAACTGATGAATATATACATGGTGAATTATATATATATATTTGTTGTGTGTCTAGTAGCTCTGAAAGTCAAGATGAGTGATCGTGCGTGGATGTACACCGGTCACACTGGTCAGAACAAATGGAGCACTGAATGGTTCACAAAAACCAAGGGGTTTGTGCGAGCCGCATTTGCAAATGGCCAGAGGAAAACCTGGTGCCCCTGTTTACGGTGCGGCAATTGGGAAAAGAGGACAGAGGCTGAAATGGGCAAACACCTGCAGAAGAGTGGTTTTACGCCCGATTATACGGTGTGGACATTTCATGGTGAGTCTGCCCAACGTGACCGAGCTGAGGTGGATCGTCGTCGCACCGACGAGCATGGTACCGGGATGGAAAACATGGTGCAAGACTTCGATGATGCTCGGGATTCGGACGAGGAGATGGAGGAATCTGCAAAGGCCTTCAATGAAATGTTTGAGTCTTCAAAACGTCCGCTCCATGAGCACACTGAGCTTTGTCAGTTGGATGCCATCTCACAAGTAATGGCTCTGAAGGCTCAGTTCAACTTGGGCAGAGAATGCTACGATGCAATGATGACAGTATTTGGACACTTTCTACCCAAAGGCCATGTAATGCCTGCAAACCTGTACCAGTCGGACAAAATCCTCCGTGCACTGAAGATGCCCTATGATAAGATACATGCCTGTGAGAAAGGATGTGTCTTGTTTAGGCTTGACTATGCGGACTTGAACTATTGTCCCATTTGCAAGTCTTCTTGGTATGTTATGGTAGACAACGGTATGGGTGAGAAGACACAGACCAAAATCCCCGTTAGTGTTCTTCGGTATATGCCAATCGTACCAAGACTTCAACGTCTTTTCATGGTCGAAGAGACGGCCAGACAGATGACATGGCACAAAACGGGCAAAAGAACCGAACTAGATGTAGATGGGAATCTGATGATTGTACACACATCGGATGGTGTTGCGTGGAAATTTTTTGATGAATTACATGGTGACAAAGCGGCAGATCCGAGGCATCCTCGAGTCGGCATCAGGACGGATGGGTTCAGTGCGTTTGGTATGACGGCAGCCCAATACAGTTGTTGGCCCGTATTTGTATTTCCACTCAATCTCCCCCCCGGACAGATTATGCAAAGAAAGAACATTTTCCTGACGTTGATAATTCCAGGGCCCAACTATCCGGGGAAAAATATGAATGTGTACATGCAACCGCTTAAGGACGAATTGCAAGAAGCCTGGGATAATGGGTTCAAGACATACAACGCCTATAGCAAACGGAACTTCATAATGCGTGTCTGGTACATGTACTCGACGCATGACTTGCCGGCGTATGCGCTATTCGTTGGCTAGTGTGTGCATGGAAGGTTCCCGTGCCCCACATGCAAGGGAGCTCTTGAGTTTCGTTGGCTTCAGGCCGGTTGCAAGTTTTCTTGCTTCGACATGCATAGACAGTTCCTGAATCCTCGCCATAAGTTCAGGAAAGACAAGAAGAACTTCATCAGAGGTAGAGTTGTCAAAAACTCTGCACCACCTGCATTGACAGGCCAACAGACCCTGGATCAGTTAAACGCTCTCGAGCCAGATCCAGAGCGTCTAGGGTACTTCAAGGGGTATAATTCTAAGCACGCCTGGAATCACAAAACATGCTTATGGGATCTGCCTTACTTCAAAGACCTCCTTTGCCCACACAACATCGACGTGATGCACACTGAGAAGAATATCGCCGAGGCACTTTTTGGTACATTGTTCGGCATAGATGGGAAGTCAAAGGATAATACTAAGGCTAGAGTCGATCCGGAGGCGCTATGTGATAGGCCGTTACAAAACATGAAAGAACCGAAAGGAAAGCAGAACTGGACGAAGCCAAAGGCATGGTTCAATCTTGGAAGGCCAGCTATGAGGGAAATTATCTTGTGGGTGAAAATGCAGTTGATGTTCCCCGATGGGTATGCAGCGAATCTACAGAGGGGAGCCAGTCTTGATAAATTGAAGATATTTGGTCTCAAGAGTCATGATTGGCACATATGGATTGAGCGGGTAATGCCGGTGATGTTGTGTGGCTTCATCCCTGAGGATGAATGGCTAGTACTGGCAGAACTCAGCTATTTCTTCCGTGTTCTTTGTGCGAAAGAACTATCGCCTGGCGTGCTAGAAGAAATGGAAGAGTTGGCGCCGGAGTTGATCTGCAAGTTAGAGAAGATCTTTCCACCGGGCTTCTTTAATCCAATGCAACATTTGATTTTGCATCTCCCGACCGAGGCAAGATTGGGGGGGCCCGTGCAAAATCGTTGGTGCTACGCAACTGAGAGGATGCAGAAGACGCTTCGACAAAAATGTAAAAATAAACGTAGAATTGAAGCATCGATGGCTGAGGCATTCATCTGAGGAGGCGGCAAACTTCGTGACAGCACACTACGAAGCCAAAAATCGTCATTTGCATAATCCGAAGCCTCGGTACAATGCTGACGACCCTAAAAAGGGTGGATCCAACCTCAGCCTATTCAAAGGGAATCTCGCACCAGCCAGTGTTTCAAATCCAGTATCTTTGGATAACGAACAATGGCGGACCATTTCGTTGTATATCTTCAACAACCTGATAGAAGTGCGGCCGTACATCGAGTAAGTTCTCGGTACATAGTTTCACAACTTCTATTTCCTTTGAACTGCTCTTATTCCTGGATATTTCATACAGTCGATACGTCGCCTTATTCTCGTATGGAGCGGTGATCCAAAAAGATTCTGTCAAAGAGTATGAGCTTCTCGCAAAGCAAGGAGACGGCTATCCCGGTTTCATCTCTTGGTTCAAACAAACGGTAATTTCTATTAGACTTGTAGGCTAATTTGTAGGCGGCTATCCCGGTTTCATTCGCTAATTTGTGCGTAATGCAACAATCCTTTCATATAAAACTTGTAGGCTAATTCAGAGTCTATGGACGCCGAATTGAGACAAGTCGCTAATGGTTTTGACTATAAGGTCCGTTCATTTGACAAATACGGCATCAACGGGTATCGCTTTCGTACCTATGGCAAAGAGCTATCTATGGCCGACCGAAAGTCTACAAATTGTTGTGTATCTGCTATCGGCGAAGGAGGAACCGAGTATTATGGGAGAGTTGAAGCAATTTATGAACTTCTATTCTATGGTGAAAACCCACCGAATGTCGTAGTCTTCAAATGTTATTGGTTTCAGCCAAGGAGACTAGAAGGACTCATGAACATATAGGGCTAGTTGAAATCAACCAAAGCACCCATTTAGATGTTCCTGATGTCTATATTACGGCTCAACAGGCGACCCAAGTATTCTATCTACCGTGGGCCTGCCAAACTAATCCAAATCTGAAAGGTTGGGATGTCGTTTATGAAGTGCCGCCACGTGCTAGACTATCTCCCCCAAAGGAAGAGGATTATGAACCTCACATTAACCCAGACACATATGAAGGAGAATTCTTCCAAGAGACACGTCTTTCCAAAAAGCGTTTCAAGAACCGCTATACTTCACCCCAAAACATTGAAGTAGACAGCAACAGTGAATCCGACATCACCCCAGAGGAGGAACAAGAAGAGGTTACTGCTGCGGATGACCTGTCATTGCTTGACCGATTACGTCAAGGTGGCCTTCCACATGTTGATGCCACTGAACCCTATGAGCCCGTCATTGATTATAGTGATGATGATGATTATGCATTTATTCATGATACTGATCGAGATTATTAGTAGTGTCAGGTATTAAATTTTTTTATGTTGTACTTGATGATGATACACTTAAGTGATACACATATTATTATTCATGTCGGTCTTTTTTTTATGTTGTACTAATTTCGTTTACTGTTTGTCATGGCAGGTGTTGAAAGATGGTGGGCGCTGGTCGGGAGCGCGCCAAGGCCCCTTCTTCGTCGGCGCGTGGTCTGAGGTCTTCCATTCCAGACGCACCTCTCCGCCGAGCGTTGCTGGACAGTATGGCCACACTGCCGGGCCCTTCTTCGTCGACCGCGGTGCCCAGCAGGTGACGAGGTAGGAAGAGAGGAGGTGGGGCACGTGGTCGTGGGAGAGGAGGTAGGGTGACTGCTACGGCGCCTTCCTCGCCGCCACCGCCAGCTGTTTCACCCGAGCACGTGACTGCTAGGGTGGACTCGTCCGAGGAGGAGGCTACACAGACTCCGGTCCATGAGCCTCCGGTCCACGGGTCTTGGGCCCACGAGCCTCGGGTCGACTGGCCTTCGGCCCACGAGAGTTCAGCCCACGAGACCCCGGAGGAGCACACGTCCGGATGGGGTACCTGGCCGGATCAGCCCGAGGAGCCAAGTGGCCATGCTGATGATGGCGGGGAGCCGACCGATCTTGAGGAGGAGGGGGGCACAGTCTACCAGCGTGGTGCTACACGGCTCCCGTCCGTGCCGGCGACCCGCGAGCAGAGGTGGTTGATTTTCCCTGATGGGGAGAGATACGTAAGTGCATTTAATATTTTTGTACCTTGTGCATTCACGTTTCTTCAAATAACTAATGCGTTGGCCTTGTCATGCTGCAGGGGTTGGGACCACCATCATAGTGTCCGCCGGCCCAACTTCGTCCTTAGAGTTCTTTGCCGGCAAAACTTCCCAGGGTTTGTCACGTTGCCTGGTGAGGGTCGGCTTCCAGAGCTTGGATTGAGTTGGGAGCACTACGTGGCTGCCCCGGCCCCGCCGGATGAGATTATCGACGGTGTCGTGTGCGACACGAGGGCAGACATGGTGATCAGAAAGTTCTGGGTAATTTCTCCTTTACACATTTAAAAATCTTCAACTAGCTAGTTATTAATTGTACTAATCAATATTGTCTCATTTGATTGCAGACATTCTACAGGTGTGAGGAGGGATACGAGGAGGACGCGACACATGTTATCGAGAACGTCTGCAAGCGCCTACTCCAGAACTTACGGCACGAGGCTCGGGTGCAGGCTGTTCGAGACTACTACGCCTTGCGTGGTATCAAGAAGACCAAGCCGGCGTGCCGCGATAAGTTCCTGAGTAAGGAGCAGTACATGAAGGTAATTCTTAAGGCCTTCTACTTAAGTTCCTTCATTTAGTAATTCTTAGCCGTAGCACTCAAGTTTCTATTTGCTAACTTAGGCGCCTCCGAGATGGTGTGCGGATCGGATGGATTGTTGGGAGGTGTTGGTCGATGAGTGGTGCTCAAAAGAATGGCTAGCCCTACACAACGAGGCCAAGGACAAACGTGCCCAAATGGAAGGTGTGCCACACCATCAAGGCAGCTCCAACTTATATCAGTTCGGGCGCAACTGGGTATGTGGTTTGCTTCATGATTCATGCAATTCATTCATCATGCTAGCTTGAGCCCTTTAATTACTAATTCTCATTGTTTCTCTCTTTCAGGCACGCCACAATAAGGTGGATAAGGTGCCAGAGGTGTACGACCTGTATGCCATGGCCCACACTGCCTCTTTCAAGAAAGTCAAGGCTTTCTCTCAGTCTGACCTCGATGATGCAAACAACTTCACCGACATCTCCTCCCACAACAAGCTCGTGAGATATAGAGATGAGGGGAAGGCGAGGAAAGGGGAGGACTTTAACCCGAGCCAGGGTCCCATTGATCCAGAGCTGGTGATGATATCTGGTGGCAGGAGGTCCCATGGCTCCATAGCCATTGGAGATGGACTTATCCATTGTCCTAGCACTCTCCCGGAGATCAAGGCGCGCCAGTCGAGCTCCGCTCATGAGATAAGGCCTCGTGAACGGCCAGTGCAACTCGCCATCAAGGTTAGTGATACGTACTCAGTTATCTTTCTCCATTACATTGTGTGCGCTTCCATCAATGATTACAAATGGTCATGTGAGTGGTGTTGCAGGCTGCTATACAGAGTTAGAGAGAAAGAACGGAGAAACTTCTGGCGGAGGCGCCGGAGAAGCAGCGGGAGTTGGAGGAGAGGACGACAAAGATGATGGAGGAGGAGAGGGCACGGAATGACATGCAGGCAAGGGCCATGTACGAGCTCCTTGTGGTAAGTTTCTTCTGCAGATTAGCCAAAACATTCATGTAGTGTTTGTCTCATTACTAACTAGTATGACTGAGTCGTCAAAACCAAATGTGCAGTCTGTGTGCGAGAAGACAGGTCAGACCGCTCCGTCGATGCCAGTGATTGCTCCTGGGACCACGGTGAGTTTTATTTGAATGGACATTACTTGCTAGTCTTAACATTTGAGTGTCATCATGCTAACAAGACATTGGAAATGATCTTTGGTGCAGCGTAACTCCAGACAAGCATCGCATGATCCTTCTCCAGCTACCGACACGAGCCAGCCCGCTCCTACACCTCCTTGGATCTTGGTAAGTTTATCTAGTGTTTTGCATAACACATGCATAAAGACCTAGACTTAGCTTTATTTCCTCCAATGCTTACCATAATGACCTAGACTTAGCTTCTTCTCCTCCAAAATGACTTAATAAGCTTACTGACCTCCAAAACCATCCATTTTACCTAAGTTAGCTCTAAAACGATCTGTACTTAGCTTACTTATGTCAAAAATTTCATAATTAGCTTAGTTAGCTCATAGACGATCCATTTTACCTAAGTTAGCTCTAAAATGACCCATTTTACCTAGGTTAGCTTATAAATGTTCCAGTTCATCCAAGTTAGCTCAAAAATGACCCATTTTACCTACATTAGCTCCTAAATGATCCATTTTACCCACGTTAGCTTTAAAATGACCCATTTCAACTAGGTTAACTCCAAAATGACCCATCTTACCTAGGTTATCTCATAAACGATCCATTTCAACTAATTTAGCTCATAAACGATCCATTTCACCAAGTTAGCTAAAAAACGATCCATTGCACCTAAATTAGCTCTTAAATGATCCATTTCACCTAAGTTAGCTCAAAAAGATCCATTTCAACTAAATTAGCTCATAAATGATCCATTTCACCTAAGTTAGCTAAAAAATGATCCATTTCAACTAAGTTAGCTCATAAATGATCCATTTCACCTAAGTTAGCTAAAAAACGATCCATTTCACCTTAGTTACCTCAAAAACGATCCATTTGACCTTAGTTAGCTCATAAACGACCCATTTCAACTAAGTTAGCTCATAAATGATCCATTTCGCCTTAGCTAGCTCATAAAAGACCCATTTAAACTTCGTTAGCTCATATATGATCCATTTGACGTAAGTTAGCTCATAAATGACATACTCTTCTTGTTCTAGTCTTCTTCTTGTTCTACTCTTCTTGTTCTAGTCTTCTTCTTGTTCTACTCTTCTTGTTCTAGTCACCTATTTCTAACTTTCTTATTTTGCCATTTTGCAGATTTCATTCACTTCATGGAAGCTACTCTTCTTGTTCTAGTCTTCTTGTTTATGTATGGATGGAACTTTGTTTATGTATGAAGGCTCTTTGTGATATGAATGGAACTTTGTTTATGTATGAAGGAACTTTGTTTATGGATGGGACTTTGTTTATGTATGAAGGAACTTTGTTTATGGATGGAATTTTCTGATATGAATGCCTGTGAAATATATCTATATATGTCATATATATTTGCTATGAAAATTGTTGGATTTAATAAAAAACAGAAAAAAGAGCCAATATGCAGGCTCTTTGCCGTCTGCCACCGACGGCAACGGGCTCTTTGCCGTCTGCCGCGGACGGCAAAGAAGACACGTGGCATCCAGCTGTGCTTCCTGGGAGCTTACCCATTTGGTCAGTTTGCCTACAGTGGCAGACGGCAAAGAGTAAACGAGTTTGCCGTCAGCGGCGGACGGCAAAGGCCTGCCATGTAGTGACGTGTAGATGACATCATACGGCGGACGGCAAGACAGTAGAAAGTTTGCGGTCCGCTGGCAGACGGCAAAGGCACTAGAAAGTTTGCCGTCCGCGGCGGACGGCAAAGGCCTGCCGTTAGCCACTTAACGGACTGAGAGCACAATTATTGCCGTCCGCCCTATTTGCCGTCCGCGGCAGACGGCAAAGGGCCTTTGCCGTCAGCAGCCAGGAAGCGGATGACAAAGTAGCTGTTTACCGTAGCCTACTTTGTCGGAGCCTTTTGCCGTCCGCGGCTGACGGCAAAGGCCTTTGCCGTCCGCCGTTCATGCCTTTGCCGTCCGCCATGGCAGACGGCAAAATAGCTGATTCCTGTAGTGAAAGGGGCGTACAGGGGGGTATGCGATGGAGAGAGAGAGATGCTCTTCGTTTCTCTTTATTATGACTAACTTTGTATATAGTATAAAAATATACAAATTCACAGTGCGGAATAAGTATCATTGTGGGCACCATGCAATGCAAATTAGCGTTCGTACTCCTCCATATAACTTTGTAATGTTGTATATATGTAGAAACTCTAAAATAATTTTTTGGCCACACTTTATTCAAAAGGAATGTTGTATGCGAAATAAATGTGAAGAGAGGGCTTTTTAGATCAATGGGGTACGTGATGTAACATGTGTGAATGTGTAGTTGATGCATTTGGCGAGGCCTAGAGAGGTATGTGTGTGTATTACATATTCGAGAGAGGCATGGATAGAGGGGCCAACGGGGGGGCGTGGGAGAGATAGCACGAGAAATGAGAGTGGTCTAGAGAGAGAGAGAGACGAATATGACGTCATGACAAGAGATTCCATTCCCTTGAGTGTGTATATGCAAGGGGGGAGGGAATATAGGTACCAGGAGAAATTTTCTGTGTGTGTGGTGTTTGTGTTGGTATGTGTGGGTGTGAGAAGATAATGAGACGTGGGGGCAGAGGGTGTGTCACCGCGTGAGGTCCGGTGGGTCGAGGTGAGGCCCTTCGTTTGGTTCCGACCTGCGCCACATTGGTCGGCCCGTGACGCATTTAGGAAGACCCATGGATGACTAGTCGTACAAGACAAAGATAGCAGAATTGTGAAGGACTCTGTGTCCACTGACAAAGCCGGCTAGGATTTGTAACCCTAGGTTCTCAGACTAAGGTAACCCCTTTATCTGTGATATTACTATTCATCCAACCTAACTTTAAGGGGCATCCTACAGAATGCTCTGCTAGAATCATACTCGTCGATTAGGAAGAGAGGTGTGAGACAATGCGTGAGAGACAGGCGTAAAGATAATGTGCGTACATGAGACACGTAGGCAGGTCCATGTATATAGAAAGGGTCGATGAGGATTGTGCGTGTGTATGTTTGCGAGAGGAAGAGTGCTTGTGATAAAGGTTAGTGAAAACACTTGTAAATGGTTACGAGAGGGAGGGAGGGTTATATCTAGAGCATGTGTGCGAGAAAGACACCTTGGGAGAGAGTGTGTGAGCATGTGTGAGAGACCACCGATGGAGAGTGAAACTACACGTAAAAGACTGCTCTACACATTGATTAAAGATATAAATTGTATCCAAATATTAGGATGGGATCATCATATTTGCAATTCGTGTAAGGAGCGGTCATTGATCCATCAGACATCTAGATTCTATCGAATTTGAGCATGTCTATGTTATTATTCGACACAATTGACCCACATATTTAGTATTTTGAACTCCAGACAATGCATCGCTTTAGCAATCGAATATAAACGTGAGTATAGTTCATGTTGTGTGTGTAAAGCACATTATACATACGAAAGTTACACAATGGACATTATAAATAGCTACCTATGAACTAGCATACATTTGAATTCAACTTAAGGTGGTTTAAAAAAATCGAATTCAACATGAAGTCCATTCAATTATTTTAATTTGATATCATGGCATTTGTAAACCATACCTAAATTATGGGGGCACCAATCTTTGCTCTGATTTTGTACATAATAGCATATGTAGTCGTGTACAAAATAGATTCAAAATTAGCTCCTCCATTCCAGAATAATCGTAGTTATAGGATTTTCAAGTGTCAAAATTTCAAAAAGAAGCGGATAATTTAATGAGGTTTTCAAACATACAAGGTCAAATATAATGTTGTCTATTTAGGCCAATCCTCATAGTTCAAGAGTACTCTAAACGTGAATGCTTGTGTTTCAAAATGTCGAACGAAGCGCCAAAAGAGCCTCTACTCACCCGAAACCGCATGAGACCAATGTTTGGTAGTACAAGGAAATTACTTTTCTAATAACTCCGACCCGTGAAACCTACCGGCCCGACGTCCAAAGGTCTAAACCGGGGTAGGTTTGTAGTTTCATCTAGATGCCACACAACCGCATCCGAAAAACATTCATACACAATGGCCGCCTAAGCACACATGCGCGCGGTCGAAATCGCTCCCACCCACTATTTGGGACACCTGGGATTACCATCCTACCCCCGACCCGCAGTAGGTCCGAAATTTAAGCGGGGGGCAAAGTTTGTACTTCCCCCAAATTTCAAACAAGCGCGTCCCATCTTCTGTTCAAAAAAGCCGAAAACAAGCGCGTCCCAGACTGAAACATGGTTCCCCCCACCCGTCCGATTCCCCATTCGTACTCCGTAGGCGCCAAAACTACCTCTCCACCAGCCGCGAAACCCCGGCGTCCTCCGTCCGCCACCCCATCCCACCCATCAACCGCCGCCCTCCTCCATCACGCTGGAGCCGATACCCCGACGTCGTCGTCCACCGCAACCTCAACCGCAACGCCCTCCACGGCTAGTAGTTGAAGCCGAGGCCGAGCCGTCCGTACCCGAGCCAGTTCAACCACGCCGTCCTGCGCCTCACCGCTGCCGCTCCAACTTCGCCACCCTCCACTGCACCGGAGCTGTTCCTGCTACGCCGTCCTTCGCCGCCTCGGATCTGCTTCCCCTCTGCCAACATATGGCCACGGCGACACAATCAACAATTTGGCCATGGGTTCGTCCAAGCCTGCACCCTCCAGAACAACAGTTTCCCCGATAAAAAGAAGATCGGCGCGATATATGGAGGTGACCACACCGGCAACCGAAATAGGTACTCCTCTTCCCTTATTCATGCAAATCTTACGTCTCTGCTTGCACGGTATTCATCCCACAGAAGACACTAGTTGACCGCTTCTTCTTGATACTAGATGTTCCTAGTAACTCGCGATGCACAAGGTTTCTCCTCATATACTATTTCACCTTAGCTAGAGGTCCGTCACCCCCCTGAATATCAATTTCTGGCCAGTTGATTCCCAATTAACGGAAGCATTCCCCGGTGTAACAGGCGCTAGTACGCCTATTACGCCGGGGAAGCAGCGCCTTGGTGTTTATCTTAGGGGCGTGTGCGGCCTAGAGCTACTGGCGTCCAATCTGGAGGTCGGCCAGGATTAAAGGGACGGCCTGGGGGCGCTGCCAAGCACGGCGGTGGTGTGAGGTCGATGGGAGGGCGGGGCGGCGGAGGCAGGGGTCTGGGCCGGTGGTCGCTGGCGGTTCGAGAAAGATCGTCAACAGTGACTGGCGGGAGGTAGACGAAGGCCATCTGCCCGTTCCTTATAGATCGGACAGTTCATTAAAAAAATCGACTGACCTATTTATTTCCAGTCGACTGTTATCTTAGATATGACCACATGTGGTGGTGTGCTGGAGGAGTACCTGCATTTTCTGTGCTCATATATTACAAAATCATACGGAGTAGAATCTAATTTTGTTTGCCATGCAATGTTGTAGAGCTATCATATGTCTCCTGTCATTTATTTTTCAGCCACCTGCTATCTGCTACTTTTACAGTGCACTAGTTCTACACACACTTCACCCTTACTCTCACTATTGTGTTTTTATGCAAGGGTATTTCAGACTCTGCTGCCATGAGAGAAGCCAAAAAGAAAAGAGAGAAGTCGCTCCAGCTTCGTGTGCGGGTAGGCAAGACACGTTGCAGCGCTATAAAGGGTGCAGTGTCAGCAAATGGAGACGGTAAACGTAGCTCTGGAGTTGATGACCTTGCTCGCAACGAACCACCATCCCAGGTGCTTGCTTTAACTTCGCGGTGTCATATGTGGTTGCATGTTCCATATGGTGTCTAGCTTGTATTCGAAAGGCCGAAGTCGGTAAGATAAGGAAAGATATTTTTTTACACGAACCACCATCTCGTGAGCATCAGAAGACAAATAGCTAGTCAGGGCACTGGCCGAGCCAGTGACAAGCCCAGCAAAGATAGGCATCACCTGGAAGCCAACTAAAAAGCTGCGATGGTGGCGAAGAAGCCCGCCTCCCACCAGGCTCTCAGGTCCTAGATGATCATGCTCACCACTCCAGCCGGATGTCTAGCTTGTATTGCTTCCAATTTGGTTAAATTGTATCTGCTTAGCTTACACATTATACCTTTGAATATGACATGCATTTCTGTTTTTGGTACATACTAGTACATCTGTGTATTAACCATGTTCTTACATCAAAGTAATGTTCTTGTGTATCCCTCATCAATCACTTACGACGAGGCAGGCAGGCAAGGGGACTACTCCTCATTTAAAGAATGCAGCGTAAGCCTCCCGACATGATTCTCAAGAAACAGAAATGCTAGATGAAGATAGTGAACGTAGCTTTGTAGTTGATTACAGCATTTCCCCTACACTAGCATCGCAGGTGCTTGCTCTAACTTGGCAGCGTGATATGTGGTTGCATGTTGCATATGGTGTCTAGATTGTAATTCTTCCAAGCTGGTTAAACTGCATGTGCTAGTCTGCTTAGCTTATAGATTATACCTGTTAATGTGACATGACTTCCTGTATTTAGTACATAGTACATCTGTCTATTAAGCATGTCCTTACATAAAACTATTGTTTTTTTTGTATCCCGCATCAATCAACATGACGAGACACCTTTAGTATATGCAGTGCGATATTAGTTGCATCTTTCATATGATTTATAGCATGCGCTGCTTCTAATTTGTTGAAATTCCATTTATGATGGGATGCTTTTAACTTGGCAGAGTCATATTGGTTGCATCTTTTATGTGGTGTCTAGCTTGCATTGCTTCTTATTTGCTGGAATGGTTTCTGCTTAGTTTACACAAACAGTTGTGAACATGCCATGCCGTCCTGTTTTTCGTACATATTCCATCCTGGTATCATGTGTTTGCCTTACATCAAAGTAGTGATTGTCTGTATCATGCATGAATGAGTTCTGAAGAGAGAATTTTATTGCTTTTTCTTGTCGGTTTTACTTGACAATTCAAAATCAATAAAGCGGAAGGAAGTTAGCAAGGCAGCGGATAAAGGTGCTCCTTCCGAACGGAGGGCCTCTACAGTTTCTACTCCTCCACACCCCCAAGATGATTTCCAAGACAACACATGCATAGACACTCAACAAAGCTGTGTTTATGATGAGCACGTCTCCCCTAGTGCAGCATCACCGGTGCTCCCTCTAACTTGGCACTGTTATATGTGGTTGCATGTTATGTGTGATGTCTATCTTGTATTGCTTCTAATTTTGTTGAATTCCATCTGCTTACTTTACACATTATACTTGAATAAGACACGTGTTCCTGTTTCTAGAATATACAATATCTGTTTATCACACCATGTTCTTACATCAAATTACTACTGTTGTGTAACCTGCAACAATCACTTATCATAAGACACGTTTGACTTCGGAGTGTGATATAGGTTACATCTCACATTCTTTTCTAGCTTGTACTACTAATTTGTTGAAATGGCACTTATGACGAGACAGTTTTAACTTGGTAGAGTGATATTCGTTGCATCTTTCATATGGTGTCTAGCTTTCATTGCTTCTAATTTGTTGAAATACCTTCTCCTTAGTTTACACATCATAAGCTGTGAATATGCAATGCTGTGAATATGCAATGGCACTAATGACGAGAGACCTCTAACATGGTAGTGTGATGTTGTTTGCATCTTGCATATGATTTATTTCTTGTACTGCTTCACATTTGTTTAAACTCCATTTATGATGAGACACTATTAACTTGGCAGAGCGATATTTGTAGCATCTTTCATATGGTGTCTACCTTCCATTGCATTGCTTCTAATTTGGTGAAATGTCCTCTTCTTAGTTTACACATCATAGTTATGGTTATCTCTTCTGTCCTGTTTTTCATACATATTACATCCTCCTATCATGTGGTTGTCTAACATCAAAGTTCAGTTCGTCTGCATCACGCATCAATTTGTTCTGAACAACTAAATTGTTATTTGTTTTTCTTGTCGGCTTGACTTAACATGGCATAGAGAAAGTGGAAGAAACACAGAATGGCAGGGAATGAGAAGCGGATGAATCCTGCAGATTCTGCTGGTACTGATGGTGCAATAGAAGGTCAAAGTCCAGTGGAAAATTCTACAAACACGGCATCCCATGCTAGACGAGTTGCAAAAAAAGCCAAACAAAAACAAATAGCTGCCACCAAACAAGCAGAGACATCCCTTGTTCTTGCAACACCTACCACACTACTACCAGCTGCACGACTTACTCGCGCGTCAACTGAGCTAGCAGCACGTTCCCAAGCTCCCTTCCCACCTGACACTACTTCCCAAGCACTCTTGACACAAGACGAGTTGGCAATATCAGATGAACCTTGTGAGCTTCAACAGCAAGAAGGTAGTTGCTGGAGTCAAGTTACAGTTGCATGCTTCTTTATATGTAGTCTCACAGTTTGATGTACACTAACACTTCCTATGTTAGTTGTTGGACTAGCACCTAGGCGCAAGAGGAAACAAACATCAGGGATAATGCTCGATAGGTTAACTAAATCTAGAGGAGGAAGAATGGAGATCCGTATTGAGGCAGGTTTAAAAAGGCCACGTGATGCTACAGAGTCAGCCAAGTTAGTATCAGAGGCAGCGGTTGCCGTTAGGTGTCATGTACGTATCCTCCCAACATGGATTTAGTACAGGAATGACAAAGACGAAACCCAGTTCAACACCTTCCTCGACCATTTATCTGTAAGTATGGTTATGTATGGAAACTAGTAATATCGTCTTGCTCTGTCCCATACTTTCTAGGTTGCTGATAATGAGACTCCCATAATTTTCAACAGATGAGGTTCAAGTTGGATAGCCAAGATGATGCAACCAGACAAGCTTGCACCCATGTTTTCAAGTCTGCTTTGCGACTGTATCGGTATAACTTGAGGAAAACTCACTTTGAAGGCAAGGCTAACAGTGAACTTTCCCAAACATCTCCAGTGGAAAATATATCGGATGAAGACTGGAGGGGCCTTGTTAAACACTAGTCTGATCCGAAGTATCAGGTACATTATATATATGTGATCAGATCACATGTTGAAGTCCTATTTACGCATGTGCCACACAAATCTATCTTCTTGTAGGTGAACTGTTCAAAGAACAAGGCCAACCGTATGAAAGTGAAATTCCAACAGACGATAGGATCTCGTAGCTATATTGCACACTGCGAGGCTCTTGTAATTAGCTGCTGTTTCACTCTTTTCGTTGTACCATATTATCAGATCTATATTGACTTGTTCGAAATGCAGAGGAAATCCCGCAAGGACCAAAAAGTACCTGAACCAAATGCTGTGGAAATCTTCAAGGACTATCACACCAGCAAGAAGAAGGGCATGACTACACCAGTCAAAGCCGCCATTGTAAGTCCTTAATCCTCATGCCTTTTAACTACTACTTACTCTGACTTGTGCCTTGAACTGCATGGTTTGCAGCCAATGTCTATTACTCTTTTCAATTTTATACACAATTGTCATAGCGTATCATTGCACCTTACAAGGTTTAAAAGAGAGGAGTGATGTTCCTTTGATCTAGACCTGTAATCTAGTTCCGTGCTGGACTTGCCCACACAACGTTACAATTGCATGTTTGTCTGTTCTCAGTTGTTTTGTGATATGAATGATGTCATACTATGCTTACCGTATTATAAACTTTGTCTCTTTATCCTTAGCCCTCAATACAATGTGAAGAAATAGACAATACATTAGCGATGGTACATGGTCATATGTTTGGAACCTGGTTTTATTATGTACTTTGCAATAAAATACAACTAACATTTTACATGGGTTCACTAGAATAAGTTATGTATATAGAACAAAGCTATTTTGTTTGGTTTTGCTGCCTCCTTAATATCTTCTGTTCTGGTACTTCTAATGTAAAACCTCAACTTTTCAGCGAGCTATGGAAAAAATGGTGGAACCGCCACCTTCTGAAGGTGGCGAGGCAACTATAACCGCAATGTCAGCTCTTGCTGCAGTGGGTCAGTACGTGTCCACTAACAGTGCCAAAAGCATGCTCCTGCGTAATACTGGGTTGGTTGTTAAGGCAATATCGTCAAAACTGCCTCATGATCAAGATATGCAAGCTCAAAGCAATGTTGTATCTGCGCTCCAGACACAAGTCCATTCCCTAACAGAGACCCTTTGTGAAACAAGGAGAAACATTGCTCAATGTCGTCAAGATATGCATGGTTTTGAAACCAGACTATCAGACATTTGCTATGTTGTTCAGGAGCCTAGGGGAAATGAAGACGAGGGTTATGGTGCTCCATCGGACAATACAACATGAAAACGTAACAGACATGTCAAATGAACTGAGCTTCTGAACTTCTGGTGGTGCATTTATCTGCTAGACTGTTAAGTTTTATGCCAACCTTCCTTTTGTTATATAGTTGTAATTTGTTTTGGTGCGATACAAAATTTATTCTTAACATGCAGCCACCAGCTGAAGAAAACAGCAAGCCATTTTTGTATAGTGTAGGGTGTTCCCTATATTTGCACTGGTGGCGATCTTTGATGCCGAGTGGATGTAATCTGTGCAATCGCCTTAATATCCTAGCATTAGTTTCGTCCTTATTTATTTCCTACTCTTCTTTTTCCCTGGTTTGCTAGTGGCTGCAACTACCATGGGCCATATACGGGCCGTAGGATCCATGGGTCTCCTACAGGCCGTCGATAAATGGGCCTGTAATCGGCGGGCCTCGGGCCGTCGGATAAATGGGTCTACATGGGCCGTTATCGGGCGTAATTGGTATTGGCCCAGCACGGTAACAGGCCGTTAACAGGCCGTAGGGCAGCAAAGGCTTAATTCTGTCACAGGCATAACGGGTCGTTAATGGGCCAGAATATAGGACGGGCTGGAAACCGCGCAACGGGTTAACAGGCCAGAAATGGGCCGACTCTTGCCATGGGCCGAATTTGGCCCATTAGGGTAATAGGCCAGTAACGGGCTGACTCTTGCCATGGGCCGAATTGGGCCCATTAGGGGAACAGGCCAGTAACGGGCCGACTCTTGCCATGGGCCGAATTTGGCCCATTAGGGGAACAGGCCAGTAACGGGCCGGAAGTAATCGAGGGCCGAAAAGGAGCCCAAGAACGTATGGGTCGTCAATAGGCCGAAAGCTAACACGGGCTGGAAACGGCCCATGTAAATCACAGGTCGTTAATGGGTATAAAGAAAATTACTGTTCATTATGGGCTAGAGTCACCGTGGGCCTGTAAAGGGCCGAAAGATACGAAGGCCTCATATGGGCCGAAAGACGTCATGGGCCATACATGGGCCGAAAGTGAAATGGGCTGGTGTTATATTCGACGGCCCACATGACGTTGTTGGGCCGATTTCCTTTAGGGCCTAACGGGCCGTGAGTTAACAGGCCGTAAAATGGGCTATTTGCGAAGAGACCGTTAACAGGCTTTTCATGGGCCAGCCCGTTAACTTTTGACCAAGTCAAACGGGCCGGCTTTGTAAGCTAAATGGGCCAGTGGTGGGCCGTGGCACGTGTCGACATATCATAGGAGCCTATCTGACCCACTGACGAGCTGACACGTGTTTCGTCCGGCCAATAAGAATTTTACATGTGGAAATTTCCCGTTGGTCGGGGCTGTTAACGGGTTATCGAATCCAGAGCCCGACCCGATAGCTTAACGGCGTTCCGTTACGGTGGATGACACGTGTCGGTCACCCTTGAAGAAAGCACTTCTGTGACGCGCGATTTATCGTCATGGAAGTGGACACTTCCGTGATGATAATTTTGGTAATGTCATGGAACACTTCTACGACAGCACAGGTATGACTATCTTGATTCTGTCATAAAATCGTCATGGATGTACATGCATGACAAAAAACGCGACCTACTGTGACAAACACGTATCATCACGGAAGTGTATTTTTTTGTAGTGACCCGCGCAGAGCGATGCTTGACTTCGTGGGGGAGGACCGCTTTGGCTCCGTAGACGAGGAAGAACGGGGTCTCACCCGTCGGCTTGGTGGTGGTGGTGTGGATGGACCACACCACGGACTGGAGCTCGTCGTGCCATCCCCTGCTGCAAGCCTCGAGCTTCTTCTTGAAGGTCCTGGTCTTGAGGCCCCTCAGGACCTCTGCATTGGCGCGTTCGGCCTGACCATTGCTACTGGGGTGCGCCACCAAAGCGTAGCAGATTTGCGTTCCAAGGTTAGCACAGTATGTTTTGAAGAGGTTACTAGTGAACTGTGAGCCGTTGTCGGTGATGATGCGGTTGGGGACCCCGAAGCGGCTCACGAGACCCTTGATGAATTTGACCGCAGAACCAGCTGGGATGGTGCGGACGGCTTCCACCTCCGCCCACTTGCTGAACTTGTCAATGGAAACATAGAGGGTAGCGATAGCCCCCAGGCGCTCGAGGGAACGGGCCCAAGATATCCAGCCCCCAGACCGCGAACGGCCACGTGAGTGGGATGGTCTGGAGGCCCTGAGCCGGCCGATGGATCTGCTTGGCGTGAAACTGGCAGGCTTCACAGGACTTCACCAGCACGGCTGCGTCGTTGAGCGCCGTGGGCCAGTAGAATCCGCTGCGGAATGCCTTGCCGACGAGGGTCCGTGATGACGAGTGGTGCCCGCAGTCCCCTCCGTGTATGTCAGATAGCAACTCCTTCCCCTGGTCCCTGGAGATGCAACGCAGTGAAACGTCATTTGGTCGCTTCCTGTACAACTCACCGTCCCGGATGAAGTATGCCGTGGCTTGCCAGGCCACACGCTCCGTGTCCTCCTCCTTCTCCGGCAGTGCCCCTTGCATTAGGTATTCTTTGAATTCCTTGGTCCAGCATCCCTCTTGGGGATCGAGCGCCAAGAGCAGGCACACTCCTGAGGTCGGGCCACAGGCCGGGGCTCCTGTGGCAGGCGGCTGCGGGAGCTCCTCCCGAGGCTGAGCTGTTCTTGAAAGTGGTGGTGTCGCTGATGGCTTGAAGAGCCATTCCTCAAAGACGCCGGGCTCTTGGGGTTGCCACTTGGATTCCCTCTTGGCGATGTCGTCAGCTTCCTTGTTGGTGCCCCGGGGCACGTGCTGCAACTCCAGGCCTAGGAACTGCTTCTCCATCTTACGCACCTCCGCGAGGTATGCCTCCATGTGCTCATCCTTCGGCTCATATACCTTGTTGGAGAAGTTGACGAGGAGCTGCGAGTCGCCCCTAACGGTGAGGCGCTTCACCCCTAGAGCTACCGCAGCCTTCATGCCAGCTATGAGGCCTTCATATTCTGCGATGTTGTTGGAGACCTTCTCGCCCTGCTGAAAGCAGAGCTGCACATCGTAGTAGAGCTTGTCCTGAGTGGGCGAGATGAGTACCGCTCCAGCCCCCGCGCCTTGGTGCGCGAAGGCGCCATCGAAATACATGACCCAGCCATCTGGCACCTCACTTCCCGGTGAGGTGGACCAGTCCTCGCCTACTTCCAGCATCGGGGCATCCGTCCACTCCGCCACAAAATCAGCGAGTGTGGCTCCCTTGATGACCCTGGTAGTGCTGAACTCCAACTGGAATGCCTGCAGCTCGATGTTCCACTCAGCGACCCTTCCAGCAGAGTTGGGGCTCCTGAGCACTCTCTCCAATGGGTAGGCTGAGGCGACCTTGATGGGGTGGCCCTGGAAGTAGTGCCGCAACTTGCGCGAGGCAACCAAGAGCGCGATTAGGAGCTTCCGAGGAATGGGATATCATGCTCCCGCGTCCCGCAGCACCGTGCTAATGAAATACACCGGGTGCTCGACAAGGGCTAGCATGTTGGTGAGGCTCTTGTCTTGCGGAAGTTGGGGCGTCTACAGAGGTGGTGGAACTCTCAACGCCTGATCGCTCGTGGGAATGTCGGCGACGGCGTCCTACCGAGCTTGGTCTTCCGTTGATGCCGCTACGGTTCTTGTTGCGCCTTCCTGATCTTGTGTTATCTCGGCTGGCGGCGTAGCTTGGCGCGACGTGCCCTTGGCTTGGCGCTCTTCCCGAACCGCCACCAGCACGGCGCTGGCAGAGTACGGGGTGGCGGCAAGATAGAGCACTAGAGGCTCGAGAGGTCGTGGCGCCACCATCACCGGAGGGCTGGTCAGGTATCTCTTGAGGTCTTGGAAAGCTCGGTCGGCCTCCGGGGTCCACTCGAATGGGCCCTTCTTCTTCATCAGCTTGAAGAAGGATAGGGCGCGCTCTCCCAGCTTGGAGATGAAACGTCCCAACGCAGTTACCCGACCAGCCAGCTTCTGCATTTCCTTGAGGGTCTGCGGTGGGCTCATGTCCTCAATGGCCTTGATCTTCTCCGAGTTCGCCTCGATCCCTCTGTGGCACACGAGGAATCCCAGCAGCTTGCTGGAAGGGACAACGAACACGCACTTCTCTGGGTTAAGTCGTAAGTTCACCTGGCGCAGGCTCGCGAAGGTCTCCTCCAGATCTTGGATCAAGGTTCTCGCCTCCCGAGACTTCACCACAATGTCGTCGACGTAGGCCTCCATGTTTCTCCCGAGCTGCCGCCCTAAGGCGATGTGCATCAACTGCTAAAAGGTCGCACCCGCGTTGCGCAGTCCGAAGGGCATGCAGGTGTAGCAGTACACCCCACACGGGGTCAGGAAGGATGTCTTTTCTACATCTTCTACCGCCATCTTGATTTGGTGATACCCTGAAAACGCATCCAGGAAGCACAGTAGGTCGCACTCGGCGGTGGAGTCGATGATCTGGTCGATGCGTTGAAGCGGGAACGAATCTTGGGGGCAAGCCTTGTTGAGGTTGGTGAAGTCGACGCACATTCGCTCCTTCCCACCCTTCTTCGGCACAACAACGGGGTTTGCCAGCCATTCGGGGTACCGAACCTTGCGAGTGGCACCCGCCGCCTCTAACTTGCGGGTTTCTTGGACGATGAAGGCCTGCTTCTCCGTGGACTGCCGTCTCGCCCACTGCATCACGGGACGTACATTGGGGCATACCCTTAAGTGATGCTGAATCACCTCTCTCGGGACCCCCACCAGCTGCTTGGGTTCCCATGCGAATATTTCCTTGTTTGCGTGCAAGAACTTCACCAATGATTCCTCTTGACTTGGGTCGAGGCCGACACCTATGGTGAAGGTGGCTCCTGAGGTCCCATCCTCGTCGACCGGCACCTACTTGGTTTCTGCCTTGTCTTGGGTGAACAGCTGCTTCTTCTTGGTTGGTGCGGCTTCCTTGCCCTCGAGGGTGCCCGCACCGGTGGGCTGCGCCGCCGCGGAGGTTTTGAGGGTGAGCTTAACCGCCGCCAGGGCCTCCTTGGCGTCCCCCTTGACGATGAGGACACCCTTGCTCCCAGGCATCTTAATGAGGTTGTAGGCCGGATGGGTCGCTGCCATGAACTGGGCCAATGCTGGGTACCCGAGGATGGCGTTGTATGGGAGGCCGATGCGGGCGATGTCGAAGTCGACCAGCTCGGTGCGGTAGTTGTCGCGCGTGCCGAAGGTGACGGGGAGGCGGATCGGCCCCAGGGAGCGGGCGGTGCCGCCACCAACTCCTGAGAAAGGCTTGCTGAGGCTGAGCCGCTCGAGGGGCACGTGAAGAAGGCTGAAGGCCTCCACGGAGAGCAAGTTGAGGCCGGCACTGCCGTCGATGAGGGTCTTGGTGACGGCCACGCTGTAGGTGGTGGGCGTGGAGAGCATCAGAAGCATGCCCGAGCCGGCGGTGGTGACTGGGTGGTCTTCTGAGTTGAAGGTGAGGTCGGCCTCAGGCGCAGCCCAGCCCGGCGGAGCCCCCGAGCGCTTGGAAGCGTCGCCGATCTGGCGAAGGAATGGCTTGATATGGCGATCTGAAGGCGGTGCTTGAGAGCCGCCTAGCAGGGCCGCGACCGCGTGATGCGCTGGTGCCACGTAGCGCGCAGTGAAGAGGCCGCGCAGCTCCTCCTAAGATGTCACCGTGGATCCTGGGAGGTTGAGCAGCCAGGCGCGGGGCTCGCCAGTGAGGGCCATGGGAAGCCAATTGGCCATGACCTTGTCGTCCCCTCCGGCCCCGAGAACGGCCTCCTCTTATGCCAGCAGGAAAGCTGACGGGTCCGCCGCGCCGTCGTAGCGCGGTGGCATCTCCGACTTGAACTTGGGCAGCCATCGCACCTGCCACAAGGCGGGGGCCAGGGCTCGGAGCCCCCTGGCCCCGCCGTCAGCGCCCGCCGTCAGAGCTGGCAATGAGACGCCTGCCATGCGGGCGGTGCGCGGCGGCGACGGAGCGCAGATCGGCGGAAGGAAAGCTACGGCACACCCCTACCTGGCGCGCCAAATGTCAGATCAGGGGTTCCGGCAAAACCCTTAAGGTTCGAACTCTGGGGTGCGTGCGAAGTTCTTTCCCTACCGATCCACGCCCTAGATTGCTAAGATCTCGCGGACGAACTCGACGAACTCACAACACAAGAGACACAAGGTTTATACTGGTTCGGGCCACCGTTGTGGTGTAATACCCTACTCCAGTGTGGTGGTGGTGGATTACCTCTTGGGCTGATGATGAACAGTACAAGGGGAAGAACGGCCTCCTCAGGTTGAGGTGTTCTTGTGTCTGGTGGGTGGCTAAGGACCAGCTAAAGATCAGATGCATCCGAATGAGTTCGGATCCAGCCCCCTGCCCCTCCGGTGGTGGCTAGTTCTACTTATATAGGCCCTGGTCCTCTCCCCAAATATTGAGGGGAAGGGAGCCAACAACGGCCAATTTGAAAGGGGACAACTAGTACAGCTTATCCTGACAAAAGCGGTCTTCGTCTGCAAAAGGCTCTGGTGGTGACGCCGCCTTGGGCTCCATGGTGACCTCCGTCTTGCCGCCCGGCTGGTCTTAGTCTCGTTAAACCGATATGGAAACCTTTGCTTGACGCCTCGGTACTCCGCGCCTGTGCTTGCTTCCTTAGCACCAAAGGGGAAACAAGGACACTGCATGCGCTGGCGCCCGCCTGGTCTCGATCGTCATGGCTTACGTCATGAGAACCTCGCAAGGTGTGCCCTGCCTTGATCTCTCTGCTCCTCGCGAGCCAACCTGGTGAGGCCGCTCCTGAGGAGGTCTTGTGTCGTCCACCTCGCGAGGCTTGGCCCCTCGTGAGGGTCTTGAACGCCTTGTTGATGAAGATGGGACGTACGGGCCCACGCGCAGAGCCACGCCATGGGCCGCAGGCAGGCAAGTCTGAGGACCCCCGTTCCCAGAACGCCGACAACTATGCAAGACTTGTGCATTTGAGCCTGATATGGTTATCACCTCTGATATTCGTCCGGAAGATGATATTGAAGGTAATATCGACATCTGGGTCGGTGTGCAGACGCCTCCAGTTATACCATTATGTGAGTTTCTCAACCGTATTTATGTCTTTGATATTATTTATTCAAAAATAGTTGACAACTAATTTCTATTGACAGCTTATTTCCATTCAAGCAAACATGTCCGACGCTTGGTAGACATGACCGCCCACTGTCCCGGGGCTGAACTAAATTGTGAGGAGATAAGTCATTATGTTTCATGGCTTGAGGATCTTGATGCTGCCAAGACAAATTATTTTCCTGGACTTAAAAATCTTAATACTCAAAATGTGCGACCAATAGTGATCGTATTGAACTATGGTCACATCTATTTAGGAAAGATGGTAAGATTTTTACTATTAGTCCTCAGTGCATCTTTTGCATACATTATTTTTTAAGCTAAACTTCATTGCTAAGTATGTTACTATACAATGTTCTTCAACAGGGACTCCCGATGAATGTTGTGCCTCATTGGATTGAGACTAAAGGTCGCATGAGAATGGTTAGCTTACAGCCAAGATATCCTACAATGCACTTTAGTGCATTCAGGATTTCTAAAAGCGAGGAATGCTTAATAGTGAAAGACCGGAGCAAAATTGTGAACAATCATAGAGATGTACTAGGGGCAGCAATCAGAAGCGCAGCCCACGATTAGGAGACAGGTTCATCTGCATGCTCCAACATGATGAAGCAGGAGTGCTACACATGTTTTGTGCTATTTTACCTGAGAAAGAGTAGCAGGAGTGATTAGCTACCTAGAAATGAGTTTGAAGATGATGATGTGCTACACTATGACTATGATGATTAAATAGCTAGTGTTGGTGGTAATGCCTATGATGATTATTGTTAGCTAGTATTGGTGGTGATTAGATAGCTACCGCAGCTAGTGTTGGTGGTGATTAGCTAGCTAGAATGAGTTTGAAGATGATGATGTGCTACACTATGACTATGATGATTAAATAGCTACTTTTGGTGGTAATGACTATGATGATGATTAAATAGCTTGTGTTGGCGGATTAGATTCAAGTGGAGGCAACATGTGATGCACATCGAAAGTACTACAAGTCCAAACTAGATCAAGTTTGGATTAGTAGTATACTTTTAACATGCACCACATGTTGCCTCCACTTGAACCAAATCCACCTTCATTTGGCACACTATTATGGACATAATGATATAACAACCTCATAATTGGTATTGTACCAAAATATGTATGACGGCGTATAAATACGCTAAAAATGAAAAAAGAATACTAGTAGCGATGCAGAGTAAACACGCTACTACTAGCTAGATTAGCAGTAGCGCGGGAGTGAACACACGCTGCGGCTATATGTCTTAGCAGTAGCGTGTGTGGCACGCGCTACTGCTAAGGAATACCCATAGCGCCTTACTAGTAGCGCGGTGTCCCGCGCTACTAGTAGGCATTAAACCCGCGCTACTACTAGGGTTTTCCCTAGTAGTGGGCCTCTGATAATCAACACATCATAGTCCTACCTAGGCTCTCCAGAGTGGTCAGCACATCGGTCTACATCCTAAGCGCAAAGGGTATTTCGACCGCTCACCCTAAGCACTCCCGCGTGTTGCGTGGGAGGTCCAGCTTCACCTGATCTGCAGGATATCTGCTAGTCTCCGCGCCACATTTCTGAACTGTGACGTCTGAAAGAGCATTCAGAAGAAATCATACAACGCCGAGTGCCCGTAACTTATCCCGCGTGGCGGTTAGTGCGAAAAGGCCAGCGGCCTACTCAGGTCAAATATCCAAAACCATTAGTGTACTAGTAGCTCGCGGAGACGATCAGTGCTCCTGTCGCCTCGTCTCACGGTCTTACGACAAGGGACCATGCCCGTCCCTCACTAGGGCTATCTCTGCCTGCCCGGTCGTGCCGCATCAATAACTCTCACGGGTATTGATACGTCCATTTGCATCATGTTTTCCTACTATTATTTACAATGTTTTTATGCATAATAATTCTTTATGGAGTAATTCTAATGCCTTTTCTCTCATAATATGCAAGGTTTACACAAAGAGGGAGAATACCGACAGCCGGAATTCTGGACCTGAAAAAACTACGTTAGAGCTACCTATTCTGCACATCTCCAAATGAGCTGAAAATTTACGGAGAATTCTTTTGGAATATATAAAAATACTGGGGCAAATAACTACCGAAGGGCGCCACCCTCGTGAGCACAAGTCACCAGGGCACGCCTGGGCCCCCAGGCGCACCCTGGTGGGTTTTGCCCTCCTCGACCCACCTCCGGTGCCCATATTCTAGTATATAGGTCATTTTGACCTAGAAAAAAAAATCAGAGGGGGACTTTCGGTGGAGCGATTCCGCCGGGGGAACTTGGGCCGGAGCACTTTTGCCCTCCGGCGGAGCGATTCCGCCGGGGGAACTTCCCTCCCGAAGGGGGAAATCATTGTCATCGTCATCACCAACAACCCTCTCATCTTTGGGAGGGAAATCTCCATCAACATCTTCAACAAAACCATCTCCTTTCAAACACTAGTTCATCTCTTGTGTTCAATCTTTGTACCGGAACCTCAGATTGGTACATGTGGGTGACTAGTAGTGTTGATTGCATCTTGTAGTTGATTACTATATGGTTTATTTGGTGGAAGGTTATATGTTCAGATCCATTATTCTATTTAATACCCCTCTGATCTTGAGCATGATTATCATTTGTGAGTAGTTACTTTTGTTCTTGAGGTCACGGGAAAAGTCATGTTGCAAGTCATCATGTGAACTTGATATGTGTTCGATATTTTGATGGTATGTATGTTGTGATTCCCTTAGTGGTGTCATGTGAATGTTGGCTACATGGCACTTCACCATATGGTCCTAAGGGAATGCATTGTGGAGTAGTTATTAGATAATGGATTGCTAGAGTGACAGAAGCTTAAACCCTAGTTTATGCGCAATTTCGTAAGGGACCGATTTGGATCCGAAAGTTTAATGCTATGGTTAGATTTTATCTTAATACTTTTCTCGTAGTTGCGGATGCTTGCGAGGGGTTAATCATAAGTAGGAGGTTTGTTCAAGTAAGAACAAAACCTAAGCACTGGTCCACCCACATATCAAATTATCAAAGTAGCGAACACGAATCAAACCAACATGATGAAAGTGACAAGATGAAATTCCCGTGTACCCTGGAGAACACTTTGCTTATCATAAGAGACCATTTTGGCCCGTCCTTTGCCACAAAAGGATTGGGCTACCTTGCTACACTTTATTTTCCATTACCATTACTTGCTCGTTACAAATTATCTTGCTATCAAACTACCTATTACCGACAATTTCAGTGCTTGCGGAAAATACCTTGCTAAAAACCACTTGTCATTTTCTTCTGCTCCTCGTTGGGTTTGACACTCTTACTTATCGAAAGGACTACGATTGTCGGGGAAATGACACCTATGGCATCACAGGGAATCCCTACTACGGTTGACGGGGCGCGGGGCTGTGGAAAGAGCGGGTTTAGAAGATCAACGCGGGGGAATTTTATCCAGGTTCGGGCAGCAAGCGATGCGTAATACCCTAATCCTGCTTTGGTGTATATTTGGTGTTCTTGAGCTCTTGAACTAGCTGCGGTGCATGCGAAGTCCAAAAAGTCAGCATCCTTCCTCAGTACGCCTCGGGCCTCCTTTTATAGTTCAAAGGGGTCGCCACAGTGGCACACAGGAGGTGGAAAGTATGTACAGTGTTCAAGTCTATCGCCTGGCACCATAGGACAAACACATTTTATGCGCTGCCGACGTGCCCTCTTGCTTTATCGGGGACGGCAAGGAAGCTCGTCCCGTCTGTCGCCGCCTCGCCTCGCTCCGACGCGCGTCCACGCTGACGAGGCGTGCAGCGCCACGCTGGCTAGCCGGCTGCTGAGCTGGTGCGGTGGCAGAGTCTTCACGAATATCTGCATGCCACCACGCAGGTGCTTGCTTAGTTGGCTTGGAAGCTGCACGCTGCCACGCAGGTGCCTGCCTAGTTGGCGGGCTGACTGCTGCGTTGGAACAGCGGTGGAGCCTAGGCAGGTGTGGGCCTGGCTGCGGCCCTGCAGATGTCCCCGACAAGGGTCTTGCCGGGGCCCAGGTAAGGGTCTTGCCGGAGGTCTTGTGGGCGTCCCCAGCAAGGATCTTGCCGGGGGTCTTCATCTTCTGGTTCTCATCTAGTCTTGTAGGCTTTTGGTCTTAAAAAAAACCTGCATGCCACCATGCAGGCACCTCCCGAGCCTTGGTCTTGATGTTGTCGATGGTGTCAGGACTCCTAGGCTCAAGGGTGGTGGCCTTGTTGGTGTTGGGCAAGTCGCCCTGGCAAGGCTCTTGCCGAGGCTACGCAGGCTGCCCCGGCAAGGCTCTTGTCGGGGAAAGCCCCCCTTGTCCCTTTGCTCCTCGCGCCTCTGGTTTGGGCGCTGCCCTGGTAGTATTGTTCTTTGCTTCCTCTGCCCCGCCAAGCGCGGCCGCAGGCGTGGCTACAACTGCCCGTGCACAAGTAAAGGGGTACAGAAGGCCCCTACTTTTGTACACCGACAGGAGCCCCCGGGCCTGGGCCACATATAAGCGCAGAGCGTTGTTGGGCCAGGCCCAGAACGGTGCGCGGGCACGCGTGGAGGAGTTTTAACTGCGGTAACTACTTCGCCAATTGCGCTTCCCCACGACCCGCGTTGAATGCGTGACGTGGGGGTCGTGCGTGGAGAGGTTGCAGCACGCTTGCGTCACATCGTGGTGAATAATAAAGAGGCGGCCCGTTTCTTCCCCATAAAAAGGAGAACCGCAGGGGCGCTGGTCATTTACCCTCTGTGCCTTTTCCAATCTCGGAACCGCCATTCCTCTCTTCTTCTTCCTCAAGCTCTTGCCTCTGCTCGCGGCCGCCGCGCCCTCATTGCCCTCGATCCCTCGTCCCCTCTCAGCCGCCATGGCACCCAAGACAGACAAGGGCAAGGGTGGGGCCAAAGATGCCAGGGAGAAGGAGGCGCCGGAGAGCGAGTTGACGGCGCTTCGGACGCAGCGCGCCCGCTTCCCCTCAACGGTTGATGCGGTCACCCTCAAGGACTACTTCAGGCCCCGGTGGGGGAGGGAGATGTCGGGGCACCCTGCCACGCGTATCTTCCCCGCCGACTTCGCCAAGGCCGGTCCAAATCGGTACCCCTTCTTCGTCAATTACTTCTCCTGCGGGCTCTGCCCCCTTTCTCTGATTTTTTCAACGACATCATGCACACCAACGGGTTCCACCTTCTAGACCTTACGCCAAATGCCGTGGCGTGCATGGCCTTCTTCGCCCATCTCTGCGAGGGCTTTGCCGGAGTGCTCACCAGCATGGCGCTCTTCCGCCATTACTTCTACCCTCGCATCCAGCCAGGGGGCGCCATCTCTGGTTGCATCACTTGGATCCCGAGGGCCCATGGCAGGGGCACGTACCCGGAGGGCGCCCAGAAGGAGAGGTGGGACGAGTGGCGGGGCCGGGGGTGCTGGATCGAGGAGAAGGATCCACAGGAGTTCTGCCGGGTTCGCCGGAGTCCGCCGGTCCGTCGCAAGGACTAGGGCGACTGATACGTCTCCAACGTATCTATAATTTTTGATTGTTCCATGCTATTATATTATCTGTTTTGGATGTTTAATGAGCTTTATTATGCACTTTTATATTATTTTTGGGACTAACCTACTAACCAAAGGCCCAGTGAAAATTGTTGTTTTTTTGCCTATTTTAGTGTTTCGCAGAAAACGAATATCAAACGGAATACAAATGGGATGAAACCTTCGGGAGAGTTATTTTTTGAACAAACGCAATCCAGGAGACTTGGAGTGGATGTCAAGGAAGCAGCGAGGAAGCCACGAGGCAGGGAGGCGCGCCCGGGGGGGAAAGTTCGCCCCCCACCCTCATGGGCCCCTCGTGGCTCTCCCAACCGACTTCCCTCGCCTATATATACTCATATACCCCGAAAACATCCAGGAGCACCATGAAAGCCAATTTCCACCGCTTCAACCTTCTATACCCGTGAGATCCCATCTTGAAGCCTTTTCCGGCGCTCCGCCGGAGGGGGAATCGATCACGGAGGGCTTCTACATCAACACCATAGCCTCTCCGGTGATGTGTGAGTAGTTTACCACAGACCTTCGGGTCCATTGTTATTAGCTAGATGGCTTCTTCTCTCTCTTTGGATCTCAATACAAAGTTCTCCTCGATCTTGTTGGAGATCTATTCGACGTAATTCTTTTTGCGGTGTGTTTGTCGAGATCTGATCAATTGTGGGTTTATGATCAAGACTATCTATGAACAATATTTGGTTCTCCTCTGAATTCTTATATGTATGATTTGATATCTTTGCAAGTATCATCGAATTATCAATTTGGTTTGGCCTACTAGATTGATCTTTCTTGCAATGGGAGAAGTGCTTAACTTTGGTTCAATCTTGTGGTGCTCGATCCCAGTGACAGAAAGGGAAACGACACGTATTGTATTGTTGCCATCGAGGATAAAAAGATGGGGTTTATATCATCTTGCTTGAGTTTATTCCTCTACATCATGTCATCTTGCCTAATGCGTTACTCTGTTCTTATGAACTTAATACTCTAGATGCATGCTGGATAGTGGTCGATGTGTGGAGTAATAGTAGTAGATGCAGAATCGTTCCGGTCTACTTGTCATGAATGTGATGCCTATATACATGATCATGCCTAGATATTCTCATAACTATGCACTTTTCTATCAATTGTTCGCCAGTAATTTGTTCACCCACCATAGAATATGCTATCTTGAGAGAAGCCACTAGTGAAACCTATGGCCCCCGGGTCTATTTTCCATCATATAAGTTTTCGATTTATTTTGCAATCTATATCATAAAAATACCAAAAATATTTATCTTATTATCTCTATCAGATCTCACTTTTGCAAGTGGCCGTGACGGGATTGACAACCCCTTTATCGCGTTGGTTGCAAGGTTCTTATCTGTTTGTGTAGGTACAAGGCGACTTGCGTGTAACCTCCTACTGGATTGATACCTTGGTTCTCAAAACTGAGGGAAATACTTACGCTACATTGCTGCATCACCCGTTACCTTTCAAGGGAAAACCAACGCATGCTCAAGAGGTAGCAGTGACCTCGACGCCAACGACAAGAAGCTCACGGTCGCCACCACCAGGATCCATCGCCTCACCGCGGCCGGGCTCACCCTCGAGATGATTGGGGCTGACTTCATCCGCCGCCGGATTGCCCCACTACACAACAAAGGGGAGGCCAGCCTAGGACTACAGGAATGCGGCCGACGTCATGAGGCTTTGCCCCAGCCTGAAATACAATTTCACGATGCTGGGGCATGCTCATTTTTGCCAGAGGCTCTTCCAGCTCAAGGTTGATGAGGCCGGCGGGGTCGAGAGGACCGGCAAGGCCGAGAAGGCCGGCAAGGCCGTCAAGGCCGGCAGGTTCCTGTTTGGGTTGCCAGCAGGAGTGGTCCTGTTGAGGAATAACTCTCGCCAGACCGCCATCATCGCCATGATGCCGGACTTCAACGTGCACGGCCTCGATCCAACCTTGGGTGAGCCGAAAGCAGAGGAGGTGCGGGCATTCTTCGACAACTTGTCGGAGAATTATGTTCGTGATGAGCCACTGCTCATCCGCGACACCACCGAGGAGGAGCTGGCGTACATCACCACCAGGGCGGAGGAGGCGGCACTTGCTCAGGAGCCCGGCAGCGTCAGCACCATGGAGGTCGAGGCCGACACGGCTGCAGAAGAGAAAGAACTCGCCGAGTGGGCTGGGTCTGCCGGGGAAGCCAGCGGCCTCGGCGCCGGGGCCCCCCCTTGTTGAGGAAGCGGTCGAGGAGTCGGCCGAAGGGGAGAGCGAGGTGGGTGGCTCCTCGGCCCTAGGGAGGAGACGCATCCTGCGGTGGGCTAGCTCCGGCGAGCCGGTCCAGCCCGGCAGGACCACACAGCGGCAACAGGCAGAGGCACAACCCGCGCGCGAGACGGGTGCTGCGGTAGCGAAGAAAGTCGCGGCCGCTGCCTCTTCTTCATCCAAGCGGAGCAGGACGCCATCCCCTTCTCCTCCTCCTTTGGACGGCACCCCGGAGGCTGTTTTTGACCTCGGGTCTTTCAGCCCGAAGAGGAAAAGGAGGCCAGAGGAGGTGTAGGACGAGTAAGCACCTTGCTCTTTACCATCCTCTGGTTCTCCATCACCCACATTATCTTTTCCTAACTTGATCTTGTCTTCTCACAGACACGGAGACGCTGGCCCAGAGGGCGGCAAAGAAGGCCAGGGCTTCGACCGGAGACAAGCCCCCGGCGAGCACCCCACGCACGCCGGCGTTGGTGGTGATCAGCCCGGACAACAGCCCTCGGCGCAGCCCCTACTTCAGCCCCCAGCGTGAGTTCATTACTCATTCCTCGTTGACGGGCATTGGGGTGTGAATTCTTGATGCTGACCTTCCCGGGGTTGCAGGAGGAGAGCGGCAGCAGGAGGAGCCACTGAGGGCTACCCCCAACACGCAGCCCCCGTCGACCACGCCACCCGCAGGGGCGTCACCGACAAGTACACCCACCGACGAGCCCACACACATGGAGGGAGAGGGGGCCGACATGGGCGCTGGTGGCTCCGTCCTGGCAATGGATATTGGCGGGGAGGGAACTGCTTCCCAGCACGGCACGGGTAAGTTGCCTGCCTTCCGTCTCATGTTGTCTTTGTTATGCGACGTTTCTTTTTTACTTTGCCCTGAACCTTGGCCTTGGTCTTGCCTCATCTTCCCTTCTGGTTTCCAGACCCTCCCTCGATGGACCAGGAAGATATCGACACTGTCATCGAGGAGGTCGCCAAGGACGCCGAGGCGAAGGCCGACAAGATTGCCGCTGGGGAGGCCGCCAAGACCGCCATTGAAGAGGGCGCCAAGGGGCCTGCCAGGGAGGCCGACAAGGCCGCTGCGGAAGAGGCCGGCAAGGCCGCTACCGAGGAGGCCGGCAAGGGGCTTGCCAGGGAGGAGGTGGCCGACGACCAACCTTCCTTCCCTACAGCCCCTGCCCCGGGCAAGTACATGAAGGTGGGCGACGACCTGTTCGTCCACCTCCCAGGGACGGCGAGCACCAGGGCGCCAGCCGAAGGGGAGGTGTTCGATGATGAGGCACTCGCCATCGCCGGGCTCCAGGTTGTCGACGAACTGAGCACCGGCGGTTCCCAAGAGGAGAAGCTTCTCCGAGCCATGAGCACCAACTTCTAGAAGCTCCAGGCGCAACACCGTGCCCGCCAAGACAAGGTGAAATCCAAGATGGCGGCGATGGACAAGGCGGAGGCAGATTTTGAGGAGCGCGTCGCTCAGACGCAGGTCTGGTTTGGCGAGGCTCGGGATGAACTGAGGGCTGCCCAGGGTGAGCTGGATGAGCGCAAGCGGGAGCTCATGCTGAAGCAGGCCGATATCGAGAAGGCGCAGGAGATGGCGAAGGAGCAGGCCGCCAAGGATGAAGCTGCTCGCTAGCAGCGTCAGGCTCTGCTGAACAGCCAGGAAGAAGACCTCGCCGCTCGCGAGCAGGTTCTTGCCGCCACACTCCGCGGCAAGGATGAGGAGGTCGAGAAGCTCGTCGCACAGTGGACCCAGGAGCTGGAGCAGAAGCACAAGGACGCACTCGAAGCTCTGGACCTGGACCACGCCGGCAAGGTGGAGAAGCCGGAGCTGGAGCGGGATGGGCTAAAGAAGGATATCTTGGGGCTGACGGAGGAGAGGGACATGGCCAACCGCGCTCTTGCAGACTCGCAGGTCGCCATCTCCGACAAGGCCAAGCTACTCTCCAAGGCCAACGACTCCATCAATGATCTGAAGCTGAAGCTGGACGGTTTGGAGGGGACGCTTTCGGAGGCCTGGGCCCGTGAGGAGACCCTGACCAAGGCCCTCGAGGAGGAGAAGCAGCTGAGGAAGAACGGCGCTGCTACCTCTTGAGCACTGCGTTGGTTTTCCCTTGAAGAGGAAAGGGTGATGCAACAAAGTAGCGTAAGTATTTCCCTCAGTTTTTGAGAACCAAGGTATCAATCCAGTAGGAGACCACACGCAAGTCCCTCGTACATACACAAACAAATGAGAACCTTGGAACCAACGCGATAAAGGGGTTGTCAATCCCTTCACGGCCACTTGCAAAAGTGAGATCTGATAGAGATGATAAGATAATATTTTTGGTATTTTTATGATAAAGATTGAAAGTAAAGATTGCAAAATAAAATAGATTGGAAACTTATATGATGGAGATTAGACCCGGGGGCCATAGGTTTCACTAGTGGCTTCTCTTAAGATAGCATAAGTATTACGGTGGGTGAACAAATTACCGTCGAGCAATTGATAGAAAAGTGCATAGTTATGAGAATATCTAGGCATGATCATGTATATAGGCATCACGTCCGCGACAAGTAGACCGAAACGATTCTGCATCTACTACTATTACTCCACACATCGACCGCTATCCAGCATGCATCTAGAGTATTAAGTTCATAAGAACAGAGTAACGCATTAGGCAAGATGACATGATGTAGAGGGATAACCACAAGCAATATGATATAAACCCCATCTTTTTATCCTCGATGGCAACAATACAATACGTGTTGTTTCCCCTTCCGTCACTGGGATCGAGCACCGCATGATTGAACCAAAAGCTAAGCACTTCTCCCATTGCAAGAAAGATCAATCTAGTAGGCCAAACCAAACTGATAATTCGAGGAGACTTGCAAAGATATCAAATCATACATAAAAGAATTCAGAGGAGATTCAAATATTGTTCATATATAATCTTTATCATAAACCCACAATTCATCGGATCTCGACAAACACACCGCAAAAAGAGTTACATCGAATAGATCTCCTAGAAGATCGAGGAGAACTTTGCATTGAGATCCAAAGAGAGAGAAGAAGCCATCTAGCTAATAACTATGGACCCGAAGGTCTGAGGTAACTACTCACACATCATCGGAGAGACTATGGTGTTGATGTAGAAGCCCTCCGTGATCGATTCCCCCTCAGGTGGAGCGCCGGAAAAGGCCCCGAGATGGGATCTCATGGGTACAGAGAGTTGCGGCGGTGGAAATAGGGTTTCGTGGTGCTCCTCGATGTTTTCAGTGTATATGAGTATATATAGGCGAAGGAGGTCGGTCAGGGGAGCCATGAGGGGCCCACGAGGGTGGGGGCGCGCCCAGGAGGGCCAGGCGACCTCCCTTCCTCGTGGCCTCCTCGTTTGTTTCTTGACGTTCACTCCAAGTCCTCTGGATCACGTTTGTTCCAAAAATCACTCTCCCGAAGGTTTCATTCTGTTTGGATTCCATTTGATATTCCTTTTCTGCGAAACACTGAAATAGGCAAAAAAACATCAATTTGCACTGGGCCTTGGGTTAGTAGGTTAGTCCCAAAAATAATATAAAAGTGTATAATAAAGCCCATTAAACATCCAAAACAGAATATATAATAGCATGGAACAATCAAAAATTATAGATACGTTGGAGACGTATCATACGCCGCTAACCACAAGGACGATGTGGCCAGCGTAAATCTCTGGATCAGCCGCCTTGTCGACGTCGCGGAGAAGCTCACCGCCCGGCTAGTCATCATGGGCATGCCGGACAACAGGCTCTCCCAGGAGAAGAATGTAAGTCCCAACGCCAGGCTGACCTTGTTCTTCGAGCGCATCCTCGACGCCCTGGAGGAGCTCTGCTCCAATTGAGCAGCTTATCTGGCCAACGAGGCCTGGAGGCTCTGCCGGGGCGCCCTGACCAAGGTGCTCACCAAGGTGGCGTTCTGGAATCCCACCATTGACTTTGCGAACAAGCTAGAGAGCTTGCCAGAGGATGCGGACCTCACGGCGCTCAAAGAGCGCATCGAGCCCATCATTAGCTGCGTCGCCGGAGTCAAGAGGCTGGAGGGCCAGCGCCGGGACTAGGCACCCCGTTTCTCATCGCCGCTGCGAGTTCATGACCAAGACAATTTTATCTTTAGTTAGAACCGCATCAACTATTGATGTAATATAACTCTGCAGTACTTTGAAATGAAGCATGCTATCTTCCTGTTCGATCTTTCTTTGTATGTACGCACCCTATGCTTACTTGGATAGGCGTGCCGGCGCGTAAACCCATGCTACAGTGCTTTGAGGAACAGATCCTTAGCAGCCTGCCGGGGGGCGCTTGCTGCCGGGCAAGCCACCTTACCGTTCTCAGCGTGGCCGCTCAAACTGTTGAGCAGACTCGAAACAGAACAAGGGCGTTTGCCAACAGGGGAAGGGTTCCTTCGCATGCAGGTTTTCCACACAAAGAACAAGATCCTTCAAGGAAGATAAACTTATAGAAAGGAAATTGCTCAAGGTTTGTGCGACTTAGCTTCTCATGGTCGCGCGGATGGTTGTAGCGGTTGCGGATGGCACCAGAGTGTGGCTGATCGACGTCGCCTTCTCCTCTCGAGCCATCCCCATGAGGGAGTCGAAGCGCTGGCTTCGAAACCAGATTTTCACAGCTTGCGCCCCCTACCTGGCGCGCCAAAGATGTCGGGGAAACGACACCTATGGGATCACAGGGAATCCCTACTGCGGTTGACGGGGCGCGGGGCTGTGGAAAGAACGGGTTTAGAAGATCAACGCGGGGGAATATTATCTAGGTTCGGCCCGCAAGCGATGCGTAATACCCTAATCCTGCTTTGGTGTATATTTGGTGTTTTTGAGCTCTTGAACTAGCTGCGGTGCATGCCAAGTCCAAAAAGTCCGCATCCTTCCACAGTACGCCTCAGGCCTGCTTTTATAGTTCAAAGGGGTCGCCACAGCGGCACACAGGAGGTGGAAAGTATGTACAATGTTCAAGTCTATCGCCTGCACCGTAGGACAAACACATTAAATGCGCTGCCGACGCGCCCTCTTGCTTTATCTGGGACAACAAGGAAGCTCGTCTCGTCTGTCACTGCCTCACCTCACTCCGCCGCGCGTCCACGCTGACGAGGCGTGCAGCACCATGATGGCTGGCTGGCTGCTGAGCTGGTGCGGTGGAAGAGTCTTCACGAAGATCTGCATGCCACCACACAGGTGCTTGCTTAGTTGGCCTGGAAGCTGCACGCTGCCACGCAGATGCATGCCTAGTTGGCAGGCTGACTGCTACGTTGGAACGGTGGTGGAGCCTAGGCAGGTGTGGGCCTGGCTGCCGCCCTGCAGATGTCCCCAACAAGGGTCTTGCCGGGGGTCTTGTGGGCGTCCCCGGCAAGGATCTTGCCAGGGGTCTTCGTCTTCTGGTTCTCATCTAGCCTTGTAGGCTTTTGGTCTTCACAAAGATCTGCATGCCACCATGCAGGCACCTCCCGAGCCTTGGTCTTGATGTTGTCGATGGTGTCAGGACTCCTAGGCTCAAGGGTGGCGGCCTTGCTGGTGTTGGGCAAGTCGCCCTGGCAAGGCTCTTGCCGGGGCTACGGAGGCCGCCCCCGCAAGGCTCTTACCGGGGAAAGCCCACCTTGTCCCTTTGCTCCTCGCGCCTCTGGCTTGGGCGCTGCCCTGTTAGTCTTGTTCTTTGCTTCCTCTACCCCGCCAATGTGGCCGCAGGCGTGGCTACAACTGCCCGTGCACAAGTAAAGGGGTACATGTCGGATCTGGGGTTCCGGCAAAACCCTTAAGGTTCGAACTCTAGGGTGCGCGTGAAGTCCTTTCACTCCTACCGATCTACGGCCTAGCTCGCTAAGATCTCGCGGACGAACTCGATGAACTCGCAACACAGAGAGACACGAGATTTATACCGGTTCGGGCCACCGTTGTGGTGTAATACCCTAATCCAGTGTGGTGGTGGTGGATTGCCTCTTGGGCTGATGATGAACAGTACAAGGGGAAGAACAGCCTCCTGAGGTCGAGGTGTTCTTGTGCTCTATGAACTTGTGTGGGTGAGAACCCAGTGAATCAGTCCCCCTCTACGGTGGTGGCTAGCTCTACTTATATAGGCCCTGGTCCTCTTCCCAAATATTGAGCAGGAAGGGAGCCAACAATGGCGAGCAATTTGAAAGGGGACAGCTAGTACAAGCTATCCTGACAAAAGCGGTCTTTGCCAGCAAAAGGCTCTGGAGTGACGCCGTCTTGGGCTCCATGGTGACCTCCGTCCTGCTGGTCTTGGTCTCGTTGCACCGATATGGAAACCTTTGCCAGATGCCTCGGTACTCTGCGCCCGCGCTTGCCCTCTTGGCACCAGAGAGGAATCAAGCACACTGCGCGCTGGCGCCCGCCTGGTGTCGATCGTCATGGTTCACGTCACGAGAGCCTGGTGAGGTTTGCCCCGCCTTGATATCCGCTCCTTGCGAGGCGGCCTGGAGAGGCAGCTCCTGAGGAGGTCTTGCATCGTCCGCCTCGCGAGGCTTGGCCCCTCGCGAGGGTCTTGAATGCCTTGTTGAAGAAGATGGGCCATACAGGCCTACCAGCAAAGCCACGCCATGGGCCGCAGGCAGGCAAGTCTGGGGACCCCCGTTCCCAAAATGCCGACAGTAGCCCCCGGGCCCAAGGTGCGCTCGGGCTTGGCTTCGAGGTGAAGCCAAAGGACAAGTGCGGAGCGCCGCGGGTCCCAAAAGCCTGTGGCCTTGGTCGACGCGTGGCGGTTGATTGGGCGTGGGCGTCTCCACTTCCCCATGCTGCCTCGGCAACTGCTCGACTTGACAAGTCCCTGCGACATGCAAGGAAAACCATCATTACCTGTGATCGTGGGGGCGCTGGTTGGCCTTCTCTTGCTATAAATGGGGAGGGGGCGGAGCCCCCGTCGCCCATCTCTTCCTCGCTCGCTTGCTTCTTCTTCCTTGCTCCGTTGCTAGCAGCGCCACCAATGGCGCCTCGAAGGAAGTTCTCTGCCGTCGAGAAGGGGAAAGCCCCTCGCGAGGGATCCGGCTCCCCGACGCCCAAGCACGGACGCGGCCGTCCGCATAAGCACGTCGCGACCCCCGTCGTGGCCCACCGTCGTGGCGGTGCCGCGGCACGCGGAGGGGGTCGTCTCAGCCATGGCGGTCCAGTTGATGAAGGGAGGCGTGCCTTGGTGGCACGTCCTCCCCGTCCGCGCTTCCATTCGGCGGAAGTGTCGCCGGAGTTCGTCGTCTGGTCGGAGAACCCGGCCGGCAACTGGCTCCAGCTTTCGCGCTTCTTCGTCGACGAACTGCCGACCTCTGGTCCAGGCGGGCTCTGGTTGCAGGCGGATGGCTGCTGCAGCAAGGCCTCCTGGGTCGTGGTCGAGACTTCCGCCGCGGGCAACATAGCCCTGGCCCGCAGCTGGCAGAAGTTTGCCCGCGCGCGTGGCTTGGGCAGGCGGTGCACCCTCCACTTCAAGTATGATGGTGGAGCGACCCTCTATGTGAGGGTGTTTGGGGAAGATGGCCGCCGCGCCGGGTGATGTCCCGATGCGAACGACAGCAAGGAGGTGCTCGGCCTTGGCGACGGCACGCACTTGGCTGAACAGCCTCAAGCCCTACAGCATCAACAGCTGGGTGGACTTCACGGAAGTTTTCATCCGCAACTTCACCAGCACGTACAAGCGGCCTCCCAAGCCCCGCCAGCTCTCCTTGTGCGTCCAAGGGCCCAGCGAATCAACTCGCGACTACCTCACGCGTTGGGCCGAGCTCTGCAACTCCTGTGAAGGGGTGCACGAGGTTCAAGCCATAGAGTACTTCACCGCCGGGTGCCGAGAGGGCACCCTCCTCAAACACCGACTCCTCTATGATGAACCGACTACCATCAACGAGCTGCTGATCATAGCAGACAAGTACGCCACGGCCGACTCTTCAATGAAGACCGAGCTTCGAGTGGACGCCTCAGGAAAGGTGCTCGCTCCGGCTCCCAAGATGCCGGCTGGCGACTCCCACCGACGCCCTTGCCGGAACGACAACAAGCGCAAGGCCCATATGCCGTCTTCCACCAGTCGGCAAGTAGCCACAGTCGAAGACGAACAACCTGAAGAGCGGCCCGCGCCCAAGAAGCAGAAGGGCGGCAGGGCGGCTTGGCAGCCGGCTTTCTCCTATGAGCAAACCCTTGATGCCCCCTGCAAGTTCCACAGCGGCGGGAAGCCGTCCAACCACATGACCCAGAAATGCCATTGGCTCACACGGATCTCCAAAGGCGAGGGGCTGGTGCCGCCTCCGCCTGCTGGCCCGCCGCCTCCAGCTCCTCAGCAGCCGGCTGTTCGACCAGCAGCCGGAGCCATCCAAGACGAGTTCCCCGACGAGCACGCCGCCTACGTCGTCTTCACAAGCCAAACTAAAGACAGGCGCAGTCGGCGCCGACAGCACCAAGAAGTCAACGCGGTCGCCTCCAACAACCCAGAGTTCATGCATTGGTCTGAGAAGCCTATCAGCTGGAGTCGGGCCGATCACTCAGATGTGATGCCGTCTCCCGGCTCTTATGCATAGGTGTTGGATGCCACCCTCGCGACAGAAAGGCGAGCTGCCCGTTTCTCCCGTGTACTGATTGACGGTGGAAGCAGCATCAACATCCTGTACCGCGACACCATGGAGAAGCTGAACATCAAGACGAAGCAACTCATGCCAAGCCGGACAGTGTTCCATGGCATCGTACCCGGCCTGTCCTGTTCACCAATCGGCAAGATCAAGATGGATGTTCTCTTCGGAGACAAGGATCACTTCAGCCGTGAAGCAATCTGGTTTGAAGTAGTGGATCTAGAGAGCCCCTACCACGCGTTGCTTGGCCGACCTGCTTTGGACAAGTTCATGGTTGTGCCCCACTACGCCTACCTCAAGATGAAGATGCCGAGTTCGAAGGGGATCATCACCATAGCCGAAGACTACAAGAAATCCTCCGAGTGTGCTGCGGCCAACAGTCGGCTGGCCGAGTCCCTCGTGATCGCTGAAGAAAAGAAGATGCTGGACCGAGTCATGGCCATGGCCGGCAAGCAGCCGGCCCTGTCCCCTGACCCCATGGAATATGATGCTCAAGGCTCCTTCCAGCCGGCCAAGGAAACAAAGAAGATACCTCTGGACCCGGAGAACCCGGAGAGATTTTCTGTCATTGGTGCAAACCTGGACAGCAAATAGGAAGGCGAGCTCGTTGATTTCCTCCATGAGAATCGGGACATCTTTGCATGGTCCCCAAAGGACATGCTGGGTGTTCCGAAGGATTTCGCCGAGCACAAGCTACATGTCCGAGCGGACGCAAAACCAGTCAAGCAACCTCTCCGCCGACTGTCGGAGGAGAAGAGAAGGATTGTAGGGGAAGAGATAGCCCGGCTCCTGGCAGCCGGCTTCATTATGGAGGTGTTTTTTCCAGAATGGCTTGCCAACCCGGTCCTCGTGTTGAAGAAAAACAATAAATGGCGCATGTGCATAGATTACACTAGCCTCAACAAAGCCTGCCCCAAAGATCCGTTTGCCTTACCACGAATCGATCAAGTGATAGACTCCACAGCCGGATGCGAGCTGTTGAGTTTCTTGGATGCTTACTCAGGCTACCACCAGATCAAGTTGGATCCAGCCGACCGCCTGAAGACCGCCTTCATCACACCATTCGGAGCTTTCTGCTACCTGACTATGACATTCGGCTTGAGAAATGTCGGTGCCACTTTTCAGCGTTGCATGTAGAAATGCCTCCTCAAGCAACTCGGCAGAAATGCCCACGTCTATGTAGACGATATTGTGGTGAAGACGGAGAAGCGCGGCACCCTGCTGGAAGACCTCAGAGAAACATTTGCCAACTTGCGCCGGTTTCAGATCAAGCTCAACCCTGAGAAATGCGTGTTCGGAGTACCAGCCGGCTAGCTCCTAGGCTTTTTGGTCTCCGAACGCGGCATCGAGTGCAACCCAATGAAGATCAAGGCCATAGAGAGAATGGAGATTCCTACCAAGCTGTGAGACGTCCAGAAATTTACCGGGTGCCTGGCCTCCCTAAACCGCTTCATCAGCCGGCTAGGAGAGAAGGCTCTCCCCCTGTACCAACTCATGAAGAAGTCATCCCACTTCGAGTGGAACGACCAAGCAGACCAAGCTTTCCACGAGTTGAAGAAGATGCTAACCACTCCGTCTGTCCTGGCAGCACCGACTGAGAAAGAGCCCATGCTCCTTTACATTGCAGCAACTAGCCGAGTGGTCAGCACAGTTATTGTGGTCCAACGCCCCGAAGAAGGCCGGGCTCAGTTAGTCCAGAGGCCGATGTATTATTTGAGCGAAGTACTGTCCACCTCGAAGTAAAACTACCCGCACTACCAGAAGATGTGCTATGGAGTATACTTTGCCGCCAAGAAGCTGAAGCCCTACTTTCAAGAGCATCCCATCACGGTCGTATGTACTGCCCCACTCGCCGAGATCATAGGCAGCCGGGATGCATCCGGCCGGGTGGCCAAGTGGGCCATTGCGCTGGCTCCTTACACGATCTTCTACCAGCCCCGCACCGCCATCAAGTCCCAAGCATTGGCCGACTTCCTTGTCGACTAGGCCGAGACCCAGTACCTACCGTCGGCTCCCGACTCCACTCATTGGCGGATGCACTTCGATGGATCCAAGATGCGCACCGGCTTGGGAGCCGGCAATCATCCTCACCTCTCCCAAGGGCGACAAACTCAGATACACATTGCAAATCCATTTTGCCACCTCCAACAATGTGGCCGAGTACGAGGTGCTCATACGGGCTCCGGCTAGCCAAAGAGCTCGGCATCCGCCGGATCCTGTGCTATGGCGCTTCAAATCTGGTAGTCCAACAATCATCCAGCGACTGGGATGCCAAGGACGCAAACATGGCGAGTTACCGATTCCTCGTTCAGCAAATCAGCGGATACTTTGAAGGATGCGAGTTCCTCCATGTGCCACGGGCCGACAACGAGCAAGCAGATGCCCTGGCACAGATCGGCTCCACCCGACAAGCTATACCAACCGGCGTCTCCCTCCAACGCCTCCTCAAACCGTCTATCAAGCCGTCTCCAGAATCAGACTCCATCTTCGTACCGCCTGCCCCTAATGCAGTCGGATCCGACTTGGGGAACCCAGCAGGCGGCTCGGGGACTTCGACAGGCGGCCCAGGGACTGCCATGGTCGCACCCGGCTCGGGGACTTCAGAACCCAGCCCGGGGGACTGCAGCAGTCGGCCCGGGGACTGCAACGACACAACAGGCGGTGGCCGACTCCAACTCTTCACCACCGAACCCACCCACCCGAGTCACAGTAGCTGTATTGGCAATAGAAGAAGTCACAGCTCCATCATGGGCCCAACCCATCCTCAACTTCCTGGTAAACAGAGAGCTGCCGACTGACGAGATCTCGGCAAGACCAGTTCAACGCCGAGCCGGAGCATACACAATAATAAACAGAGAACTCGTTAAGCGCAGCGTCACTGGAGTCTTCCAGCACCGCGTCGAGCCAGAGAAGGGCATAGCAATCCTGGACATCCATCAAGGCGAATGCGGCCACCACGCGGCCTCAAGATCACTTGTCGCCAAAGCTTTCCGCCATGGTTTCTTCTGGCCGACTGCTTTGGAAGACGCCAAGGAATTAGTCAAATGCTGCAAAGGGTGCCAAGTCTTCAGCTCCAAGCAACACCTGCTGGCTTCTGCACTCAAGACCATCCCCCTCACCTGGCCCTTTGCCGTCTGGGGGTTGGACATGGTGGGCCCATTCAAGACGGCGCGCGACGGCATGACTCATCTGCTTGTCGCCGTGGACAAATTCACCAAGTGGGTTGAAGCGAAGCCAATCAAGAAGCTGAACGGGCCGACTGCTGTGACATTCATCGCAGATATCACCACCCGGTATGGCATACCACACAGCATCATCACCGACAATGGCACGAATTTTGCCAAAGGAGCACTAGCACATTTCTGCGCGACACAGGGCATCCGACTGGACTTAGCGTCCGTTGCCCACCGCAGTCAAACGGCCAAGTCGAGCGAGCAAATGGCCTCATCCTCTCCGGCATCAAGCCCTGACTGGTCGTACCACTGGAGCGTTCGGCCGGCTGTTGGCTCGATGAGAGCCGACTGTCCTCTGGAGTCTGTGTACTACCCCGAACAAGTCAACCGGCTTCACCCCTTTCTTCCTTGTATATGGTGCCGAGGCTGTCATCCCAACCGACATCGAGTTCGACTCGCCTCGGGTCACCATGTACACGGAGGCGAAGGCCAAGGAAGCGCGAGAAGACGGCGTCGACCTGCTGGAAGAGGGCCGGCTGTTAGCGCTCAGCCGGTCCGCCATCTACCAGCAGGGTTTGCGCCGTTACCACAACCGGAAGGTCAGGCCAAGATCCTTCCAAGAAGGCGATCTTGTGCTCTGGCTGATGCAGCGAACAGCCGGCCAGCACAAGCTCTCGGCCCCTTGGGAAGGCACCTTCGTCATCAGCAAGGCCCTAAGCAGCGACTCCTACTACCTGATCGACGCGCAAAAGCCGAAGGCACGCAAGAGAGATGATTCCGGCAAGGAATCAGAACGACCATGGAACGCCAATCTCCTTCGAAGATTTTACAGTTAAAAAGCAGTATGTACCACGCTACCTTTTGTATTAAGCACAAGCGAACGGGGCCCCCGAGGTGCACCCGGGGACTACCCTCTTGTATTTATGTATGACGAGTGTCATACCTATGAATGTATTATTACATTTGATTTTCTGTCCGGCACCGGGTTCGATCAGTCGGCACGGGGACTCGCCGCCTTGAGTTATATTAAAGTTCTGCCTGCAGTCAGACAAGTAGTGTGCCGGCGCCCGAGCCCTCTCTTGTTGAAAGTCCAGCTCGAAGAACCGACTGTCCGACTGGCAAGAGCCAAAGGCAGGAAAGGATGCCCACACAAAAAACGGCTGAGGACTAACGAACTTATATAACACAAGCCGGCCTCCCACCCCGCCTACCGGCTGTCAGAACAGCCGGCTGACCGGGTTCCCATTCACCTTGCTACAATCTAAGAAAGCTAGAGTACTTGCCCTCCCAAACGGCCGAGCACTTCTCCAACCACAGACTGTAGAGCAGCTCTCCGGCTGGGAAGGCGGCGACCAAGGGAGGGCGGCAAAGGAAACAGCAAAAAGATGAAAAGCAAGAACAATCAGAAGCCAAGCACATGCATGGTTATATTTACACAAAAGGCCTTCAAAAGGCCGGCATTCAACATAGTTTGAATACACCCCCAGTGGGTGGAACTGCGCAAATTTAAAAAAATATTGTTCAAAGAGTAATAAAACAGGAAAGTAAAGGCGGCGGATTAGGCTATGGGTGCAACAGGCGAGCCGGGCTGGTCGGTGGAGACGGCAGTGCTGGTTGGCGAGTCTCGGCTTGATCATCACCGGCCGCAAGCGGCGCGCTCGCACGCGCCTCGTTGCTGGAGGCACGATCAAGCTGAGGCTGGCCAGTTGCTCCACCGTCTGGCACGGCATCTTCACCATCCTCCTCCTCCTCCTCTTCGCCCTCGTTGCTGGAGTCGATCTCCTCTGCCGAGTCCTCACCATCCACCGGGTTCAGCCCGAACCACTCCTCCGGCTGAGCAATGCCGTCATCATCCACCTCAGGGGCAAAGGCGCTGGTGTCGGTGTAGTCGGTGATTGCCGAGGCGTGCTGGATGATATCCGGCCACACCGCCTCCAACTCCTCGTCGGCCTCCTGCAGCCAGGTGGCCAGTTGGTCCAAGCTCAGCTCGGGATACCAGGCTTTGACGAACTCCAGCGCCCGCCTGGCGCCTGACCAAGCTGCAGAAGCCTTCTAGGCCTCGAAGCGGCCAACCGCTACCTCCAGCCAGTCGGCAGTCCAACTGGGGGTACGGGGAACCACCTCGCCGGGCCAGAGGGCGGCCAGCACTTGCGCCCCAACGCGCTGAAGACGGTGGAGCATGCGGTGAGCCGGCTGGAGGCGGGCTTGGATCGCCAGAAGCTGTTCTTCAAGCGACCGACGAGCATTCAGCGCGATCTCAGCACCAGCCTGCCTTTGCGCCTCGCGGTGGGCCTCGATGACTTGGTTGGCAGAAGTAGAGTAACCAGGGAAGTACTCTGCACAAGTAAGAAAGGAAGAGAAAAAACACAAAGTCAGAGAATGAACCAAATGGCAAGCGGCAAGCAAGGAACGAAGAAGAAGGCGGCCTACCGTCAACGAAGTCTTTGATCTAGCCGTAGCCGTTGATCAGAGACTGCCTTGCCTAAGCCCAGCTCGCCGCCTTGGTCTCGTACTCGGCCTGGAGGGCGGCCTCGCTGTCCTGCACCGCCTTCAGGGCCGCCTTGGGGCTCTCCTCCTGGTCGGCCAGCCTCTTGACCAAGCGGTCACGCTCCTGAGCCAAGGCGTCGAACTCGGCTTCCTTGGCGCGAAGGGCGGTCTGGGTCCCACCCAGCTGCTCCCTCAGGTTGGCATTGGCCTATGCAGATATGGCAAAGAAGAAAAAAGCAATAAGAAAGAAGTCGCCAGGAAAGATCCGACCCGACTGCTCAGCAATCGGCCCGAATCTCGGGGACTACACCCAGTGGGTGCACTGACACGCCCCCACGTGAGATAAAAGATGAAGCACTTACTCCGGCTCTCAGTTAGATCAACGGTCTTCTAGGTCAGCTCCCCAGCCTGGGAGTTGAAGGCAGCCGCGCGGAGGTTATGGTAGTCCCGCAAGTCGGACAGGGAAGCGAACAAGAGCAAGATAAGCAATCAAAGTCTACTAAGAAGTTCCAAGCCGCCTGCTCAGCAGCCGACTCGGAACTCGGGGACTACACCCAGTGGGTGCGCTGACGCGCCCCCACGGAAGAAATTAAGATCAAGAAACAGAAAAGTGTGAAGACTCACCCGAATGGCCGTCCGTGTCGCAAGGAACTCTTGATTGTACTGCCTCAGCACCACGGCCTAGGACTGAAGCCGGTTCCGGACTTCTTGCGCCGCCACATTCACCACGGCCGTCCCACCACCCAGCGTACACCCCGAGCTGGCGCTGGCCGTCTCCAGATCCTGGGCCAATGAGCTAGAGCCCGCGGCCTTCTGCGGGTCCGGCGCCGAAGTCACCTTCCCCGCGCGCTGGCGCGATGGCGACCGGACCACCAGGTCCGTCCTCGCAGCCGGCTCGCCTCCAGCCGGCTGCACTGTCAAGCCGGCTGCCTCGGTCTGCCCCAGTCGGTGCCGCCTCCCTCTCCCGGACGACGATGTCGTGCTCCTCCCTCTCCATCCCCGGCAGGTCGCCACCGACTTCCTCCGGCGGGGGCTCCGGGATCTCGGGCGCCACGGCGCGCAGGGGACGACAAACAAGGCCCCGGCCGCTGTCTCTGCGGCTGCAGCCTCCGTGTAACACCCCGAATGTTACTTTGCTTTATCGTAACTCCAACTCTTGCCATTTTCGGCTATGTGATATGTTATTTCCTTCGTGGTTGGGTTTTGTATTTTGTTTTGCATTTTGTTCATGTCATGCATCTCATCTCATAGCATCATCCGCATTGCATCCGCATGTTTTCTTAAAACTCTTTGTTTGTTCGTAGTTGCCGCATCTCTCAGTTGTCCGTTCCGAGACCAACCCGGGTTTTCGAGTCCCTCTTGTATGGCCGCTTAATCTCCTTGCTCAGTGCTCAAACCCCTCGCGTGCGCATCCGAAGCTGTCACGAACCTGACCCGAGCTGTCATGACTGTTGGGTCCGGATCATCCCCAAACATCTATAAAACATCTCCGTTTTCTTAATTGGGTCCCCTAACCTATTTATCCGAGACCGTCCGATTGAAATCGGAGGGTCCTTTTAGCCCCTAGTCTAGCCACCCTTCCTATTTAAACACTCAAACCCTAACCTATTCTGTCCAATCCATCAATCCTCCTCGCCGCCGCCACTCCTCTTCCTCGGGATCCAAGCCCGCAGCCACCCTCTCTCCTTCCCTCGTTTTCAGCATCGGACCAACCCGAGCCCGCACCCGATCCAGATCCTCTCCCGCCTCCGACCACCTTCCTGGTTTTGCGCCGCCGACCAACCACATCCTCCACCTTCTCCTCATTTTTCCCTCCTGTCCAATCACCACCGCCGTCCAAATCCTGCAGGAGCCCGAGCTCCTCTTTCCGTCGCCATGATTGCCCGCAGGAGCACCAATGCCACCAAGCCGCTGTCCGTCGTCCTCTGCTTCACGCTGCCTCCGGCGAGCAGAAGCCTCGCGCCTGCAGCCTCTCGTCCCGCAGCACGCTCGTCCTCAGATCCCCACGCTAGGAGCTCCTTCCCTTTGCTCGCTTCGACCCTGGGTCGCCGGAGACACCAGGGGATCTCCTCTGCCTCACCCCGTTCGCCCGCAAGTTCCGCAGTGCCACCGGAGCTCCCTCCGCCGACGAGAACCACCTGTAGATGAGCCCCGCGCCGCCCGTTCCTTCCTTTCCCGCTTCTCTCTTCTCCCTCTCACATCTCTGCCTTGTTTCCTTTTTCCGTCAGCGAACCAGAGCCGGAGCTTGCCGCTGCCTCGTCCAAGCCCGTTCCCGGCCAGATCCGGACGCCCAGGACCTCGCCGCCCCTGCGCCCCGCTCGCCGGAGCTCTGCTCCCAGCGACCGCCGCCCTGCTCGCCTCCTCTGCTTCGCCCTTGCACGAGGAGGACGACCCAGCGCCAACACCCGTTTCGCCGTTGACTGCGCCCCCTCCACCTCCTCGTTCGATCCCGCCAGTGTGGACGAGCGCAAGGGCCCTGCCGCGCCTTGCCCTGCCGCGTGGGCCACCGCATCCCCAGCTGGCATGTTGGCCCAATGTGAGCAGTCGCCCAGCCCCTCCTCTCTGTTGGCCCAACATGCACCAGATCCGGCCCGACACGTTTTTTTCCCAGTTCTGGACGATTTTCCTAATTATCCAGAGACTGCAGTTTTACAGAAAAACCCTCAAACATCATGCATATAATAACTCTTTAACAGTGCATCATATGTAAAAACATTATATATGAAAAATGCTTAGATTTCTGTCTAGTTTCATGTTATGCCACTTTCATCCATGTTAAAAATGTTTAACATGATGTTTGTCTTTATTTTGCATAATGCCATGCTAAAATGAATTATTTCATAACTAATTAACCGTAGCTCCAAATTTAATTAACTTTACATGTAAATGGGGTAGAGAAATGCCTAGTTTAACATGGTGCATTTTATTTTGCTATTTAACAAATTAAAATATGGTTTAGGGCATAACAGTAGCAAATTCGAAATATGCATATGAGGATTTTCCGAAATTATTGTTTGTTATTCCGGCCTCATTTAAACTTGCCTAAATAGGTAGTTTTCATATGCTTCACCTCTTGCCATGTTTAATAACATTTAATATTGTTGGGTACATAAACGAGAGAGAACTAAATAATTGATGTGGTGTTTCATCAATATGCAACTCGTTGCATATTGAGCTCCACTTAATTTGTAGTGTTGTTTGTTGCACTTTGCCATGCCATGCCTCACTAAACCGGACATGCATCATACTTGTTTGTGCATCATGCCATGTGTATGTGGTGGTTGTTTACTATGTTGTTTGTTTCTTTCCGGGTTGCTTCTCTCGTTAGCTTCGGTTTCGTTCCGGAGTTGTGAGGATCCGTTCGACTACGTCCGTTTGTCTTCTTCATGGATTCGATCTTCTTCCTTGCGGGATCTCAGGCAAGATGACCATACCCTCGAAATCACTTCCATTTTTGCTTGCTAGTTGTTCGCTCTATTGCTATGCTGCGCTACCTACCACTTGCTCTTCAAGCCTCCCAAATTGCCATGAAACCACCTCTAACCTTTGAAACCCTTCCTAGCAAACCACTGTTTGGCTATGTTACCGCTTTTGCTCAGCCCCTCTTATAGCGTTGCTAGTTGCAGGTGAAGATGAAGATTGCTCCATGTTGGATTATGTTTATGTTGGGATATCGCAATATATCTTATATTATTAATGCATCTATATACTTGGAAAAGGGTGGAAGGCTCGGCCTTATGCCTGGTGTTTTGTTCCACTCTTGCCGCCCTAGTTTCCATCATACCGGTGTTATGTTCCTTGATTTTGCGTCCCTTACGCGGTTGGGTGATTTATGGGACCCCCTTGAGAGTTCGCTTTGAATAAAACTCTTCCAGCAAGGCCCAACCTTGGTTTTACATTTGCCTCACCTAGCCTTTTTCCCTTGGGAGTCATGCATCCCGAGGGTCATCTTTATTTTAACCCCCCCGGGCCAGTGCTTCTCTAAGTGCTGGTCCAATCTGAGTAGACTGCGGGGCCCCCTCGTGGAAACTCGAGGTCTGGTTTTACTCGTAGGATGTCTCATCCGGTGTTGCCCTGAGAACGAGATATATGCAGCTCCTATCGGGATTGTCGGCACATCGGGCGGCTTTGCTGGTCTTGTTTTACCATTATCGAAATGTCTTGTAACCGGGATTCCGAGATTGATCGGGTCTTCCCGGGAGAAGGAATATCCTTCATTGACCGTGAGAGCTTATAATGGGCTAAGTTGGGACACCCCTGCAGGGTATTATCTTTCGAAAGCGTGCCCGCGGTTATGTGGCAGATGGGATTTTGTTAACGTTCGGTTGTAGAGAACTTGACACTTGACTTAATTAAAATGCATCAACCGCGTGTGTAGCCGTGATGGTCTCTTTTCGGCGGAGTCCGGGAAGAAAACACGGCATTTGGGTTATGTTTGACGTAAGTAGGAGTTTAGGATCACTTCTTGATCATTACTAGTTGACGATCGTTCCGTTGCTCCTCTTCTCGCTCTTATTTGCGTATGTTAGCCACCATATATGCTTAGTGCTTGCTGCAGCTTCACCTCACTACCTTCTCCTACCCATAAGCTTAAATAGTCTTGATCTTGCGGGTGTGAGATTGCTGAGTCCTCGTGACTCACAGATTCTACCAAAACAGTTGCAGGTGCCGATGATACCAGTGCAGGCGATGCTACCGAACTCAAGTGGGAGTTCGACGAGGAACTTGGTCGTTACTATGTTTCGTTTCCTGATGATCAGTAGTGGAGCCCAGTTGGGATGATCGGGGATCTAGCATTTGGGGTTATCTTCTTTTCATTTGGTTTTGACCGTAGTCGGTCTATGTGTGTATTTTGAATGATGTATGATGTATTTATGTATTGTGTGAAGTGGTGATTGTAAGCCAACTCTCTTTATCCCATTCAAGTTCATTACATGGGATTGTGTGAAGATGACCCTTCTTGCGACAAAACCTACAATGCGGTTATGCCTCTAAGTCGTGCCTCGACACGTGGGAGATATAGCCGCATCATGGGCGTTACACTCCGCCTAAGCCTTGGCCGCCGCATTGGCTTGTGCCTTCGCCGACTCCTCCACCATCTCCTGCGCCGCCTTGGTAGCGGCCGCCCTCAGCTCCTCCGCCTCCCGCTCCTCCCGCGCTTCCCGCGTGTTCCGCTCCGTCGCTGCTTGAAGCTCGGCAGGGGTCCACACGGCGGGTGCTTGCGGATCCTGTCGCCGATCCAACCACGGAGGCGGCAGCGGTCCGCTCAAGAAAGAGTGGAGCCCTGTTTGATGAATCAAGACAAAGACTTAGAAGAAGAGTATCGACGAAAAAGAAGAAGGAATATGCGAGAGAATCGACACTTACGCCGAAACCTTTTGTGGCTCCTTCACCACCTTGCGGAAGCGGGCCGCCTTTGCGGCTGCCTCATCCCGCTTGGTCGCCGCTGCCGTGCTCTTGGGCCTCTTCGGCCGACTGTCGAATAGGCTCGGTGCGGCCCTGCGCTTCTGCGCGCCGCCTCGGGCAGCCGGCGCGGTAGACGAGCCCGCGCCATGGTCGGACGCCGGCTGGCGGCGCAGGATGATTTCCGCCTCATCATCATCCGGCCAGTCGTCGAAGCTGGCTCCAAGCCCGGAGCCGCCTGCTTCGCCTCCTCCCCCCTCGATGTTGTCGTCCATAGCGGCCGCCCCCAAGTCGGGGTCGTCCAGGTCATGCGCCACCCGGTCGGGGAGAAATTGGCGCTCCGCCCCCGCTGCCCCGGCCGCCAGCCGAAGGAGAGGGCTCTGCCGAGACAAACCGACTGGTCAGAGTTGGCCAAGAGAAACTTGGTGACAAAAGTAAAGAAGAGAAGATAAAGAAAACTTACCATAGGCGGGGGATGGGCATGGGAGTACGGCTCCTTGCCAAACCGCCACTCGTCGGTGAGCTTGCGGTTCGCGAGGTAGTTCACCATGAGAGCTACCTCGGAGTGAGGCATCTCCTTGGTGCACATCCGACTCGGATCGATTTGGCCGCTCATTTGACAGATCAAATGAGGGTGGCCTTGGAGCAGGACCACCCGGCGCACCACGAAAGCGGCCAGCAGGTCGGACCCGGTAAGGCCCTCCGACTGGATCATTACCCGGAGTCGGGCGACGGCGGCGACTACAGCCGGCTACAGAGTTCTGGCCCGATAGGACCACTGGGGCTGCCTCCCAGCCAGCGGGCCGGCTACATAAGACGGCAAGTTGACGAAGTCACCTTGCGGGGCGACGTTCTTCACGTAGAAGTAGGATTTCTACCAGACCTTCACCGACTGGATCAGCGTGATGGCAGGGAAGGGGTTGTCGGCTACCGGCCTTCGCACCGCGATGAAGGCGCCGCTCTGAGCCGGCACGCCCTGCATGCGGGTGCCGAGCTTGGACTGGAAGAATTCCCCCCAGAGCTCGAGGGTGGGAAGGACGCCAAGGAAGCCCTCGCACAGAGTGACGAAGGCAGACAACAGCACCACCGTGTTTGGAGTGAGCTTGTGTGGCTGGAGCTGGTAGAATTCGAGGAAAGAGCGAAAGAAGGCACTCGCGGGCAGGCCGAGGCCGCGCAGGAAGTGCGAGCGGAAGATTACCCGCTCGCCTTCCTCCGGCGCCGGCGAGATCTCCTTCTTCGGCGCAAGACCGACCCGCACCTGGTCCTCACCGAGCAACCGCCGCGTCTTGCGGAGGAAGTCGATGTGGTCCACGTGGATGTTGGAGCTGTCCCAGTCTCCACCGTGCTGCATGACAGCAAGAAGCTGATGAAGAAAGGGGCTGCAGCGACGGAGAGAAAGAAGAAGAAGATGGCGGAGCGAGGGTGAGTGTGCGAGCGTTTGCCGCTCCCCCTCCTCCCCCTATTTATAGCCTCGTGCGGCGGAGCCAAGGAGGCGAGGCGTGGGGGAGAACGTGGGATTAACTGCGCCCACTCCCCCACGTCCCGCGATCATTGCGCCCTAACGGCGTGCGGGAAACGCCGTTGGAAGGCGAACGGCCCATTTTGGGCCACAGAAGATCCACACCTAGGCCTAGGCATGGAAGTGGTGGGCCCCGGCCTACGGCGGCGTCTCGTCGTGTGCATGGGCTGGCAGGCTTTTCCGGCCGAAGGGTGCCATGTGGCACCCGGGCGGCAAGCGGCCGGCTCGCAACCCGGCGTGCACGCCAGCTGGCTCCCGCCTTCAGACTTCAAAACCTCGCCGAGACGGCGCACCTGACCAAAGCCGGCTCCTAGCTGCTGGCTCTTCAAGATAGGAAGCTGATTGAGCTTCTCGTCCTCCTTTCAGCCTTGAAGCACAACCAGCTTTGGGGACTACTGTCGGAGTAAATGGCCACGGGTAGCCTAACCGACTTCCCCTGGCACTTCAAGAAATTATCAAGCCGATCGAGCCTTCAAGCATCCAAAACACAGGGCCGCCTTCCCCTGGTCGGCTATCTCACAGGCCGACTACCGGAAGGCGACCCGACCTCAAAAACCTTCCCGAAGAAAACCATAAGATTGCCGACTCCCAGAAGCCGGCCACAAGAAGACCGACTCATAGAAGCCGGCCACAAGAAGACCGACTCCCAGAGGCCGGCCAAGACTGCACCCTCAAGAGCCGCACCCACATAACGGTGATGAGACGGGGCGTGGCCACAGTACAGCCTGCCACCCCCGAATCCTGGAGCTCGCGTGGCCACAGTGCGCTATACGGGTCGGCCATTCCCCGTCCGGCGCGGCACTGTTGCCATGTTGACCATGACGCCACCCACGACAGGCAGCAGCACGGCCCGCGGGCGGTGGGCCCCTTCAGCCAGAGAGATGCTCGAAGGCGGCCAAGCCTCCCCCAGTCGGCCTAGGGCATAGCCGGCTCCCAATAGCCGGCCACCCCCTCCCTCAAAGTATGTGCATCATTAAGGAGACAAGACGAGGTAAGGCTACAGTGAGAGCCCGCCAGGCGGCGGCACTGTAGCCATGCTTACCTCGACACAGCCCTCGTCATCAGGGGTGAGGCTATAGTAACCAGCCACCGACAAGACCCCCAGGCGGTGGGGCCGGCCTGTCGGCCAAGAGGTCGGCAGCCGGCGGGACCCACCAGTCGGCGGGCCCCAGCGGTCGGCGGAGAAGCCGGCGAATACAGGCACTGACGGCTAGGACCCACGTCTAGCCGGATTACCATTGTACCCCTGGGGGTAGGCTTATATAAACCCCCAGGGCACCCATGCAAAGGGTTGATCTCGAAGATAGTTTTACACACCACATAGAGAGAAGAGGAGAGCTAGCCTTGCCCTTCTTCCTCCTCTAGCCAAGCAGCTCAAGGAGCACTTGTAGCTACTTGTGTTGATCTAGTGATCATGCGGAGACCCCGCAGAGCAGGATTACGGGTGTTATCTCCACGGAGAGCCCCGAACCTAGGTAAGATCCGCCGGCGTGCATGTCTTCGCCTTATCCCGTTTCCAAGCACCGGCGACGTCTTACTGGCTCCCACAATGATAAGCCACCCGTTGGCATATGTTGCACCTACCACCCGACAGTGGTATCGCCGCAGCGCTTGCCGGTACCTTACCGCCCTCAGGGCAGCTTCGCGATGACGTTCCTCCCCCAGCACGAGATCCATCCCCCGTAGACAAGGACGAATGGGGTCTCGCCCGTTGGCTTGGTGGCGGTGGTGCGGATGGACCACAGCACGGACTGAAGCTCGGCGTGCCAGCCCCTGCCATAGGTCTCGAGCTTCTTCTTGAAGGTCCTGGTCTTGAGGCCCCTCAGGACCTCCGCGTTGGCGCGTTCGGCCTGACCATTGCTCCTGGGGTGCGCCACCGAAGCGTAGCAGATCTGCGTTCCAAGGTTAGCACAGTAGGTTTTGAAGAGATTACTAGTAAACTATGAGCCGTTATCTGTGATGATGCGGTTGGGGACCCCGAAGCGGCTCACGAGGCCCTTGATGAACTTGATAGCAGAGCTGGCTGGGATGGTACGGACGGCTTCTACTTCCGCCCACTTGGTGAACTTGTCAATGGCGATGTAGAGGTAGCGGTAGCCCCCTGGCGCTCGAGGGAACGGGCCCAAGATGTCTAGCCCCCAGACCGCGAACAGCCACGTGAGCGGGATGGTCTGGAGGCCCTGAGCCGGCTGATGGATTTGCTTGGCGTGGAACTCGCAAGCTTCGCAGGACTTCACCAACTGCCGCGTCATTGAGCGTCGTGGGCCAGTAGCATCCACTGTGGAACACCTTGCCGACGAGAGTCCGTGACGACGAGTGGTGTCCGCAGTCCCCACCATGTATGTCAACCAGCAACTCTTTCCCTTGGTCACTGGAAATGCAGCGCAACGTGACATCGTTCGGTCACTTCCTGTAAACCTCACTGTCCTAGATACAGTATGCTGTATGCTGTGGCCTACCGGGCCACGCGCTCTGCGTCCTCTTCCTTCTCTGGCAGCGTCCCTTGCATCAGGTACTCCTTGAATTCCTTGGTCCAGCATTCCTCCTGGGGCTCGAGCACTAAGAGCAGGCGAGCTCCTGAGGTCGGGCCACAGGCTGGGCCTCCGGTGGCAGGAGGCTGTGGGAGCTCCTCCCTAGGCTGAGCTGTGCTTGAAAGTGGTGGTGTCACTGATGGCTTGAAGAGCCGTTCCTCAGAGACGCCGGGCTCCTGCGGCTGCCACTTGAATGCTCTCCTGGCGATGTCGTCGGCTTCCTTGTTGGTGCCCCGGGGCACGTGCTGCAGCTCCAGGCCCAAGAACTGATTCTCCATCTTGCGCACCTCTGCGAGGTATGCCTCCATATGCTCGTCCTTTGGCTCGTATACTTTGTTGGAGAAGTTGACGAGGAGCTGCGAGTCGCCTCTGATGGTAAGGCGCTTCACCCCCAGAGCTGTTGCGGCCTTTAGGCCAGCTATGAGGCCTTCGTATTCTGCGATGTTGTTGGAGACCTTCTCACCATGCTGAAAGCAGAGCTGCACGGCGTAGTAGAGCTTATCCTGAGTGGGCGAGATTAGTACTGCTCCAGCCCCTGCGCCTTGGTGCGTGAAGGCGCCATCGAAGTACATGACCCAGCCGTCCGGTGCCTCGCTTCCTGGCAAGGTGGATCGGTCTTCGCCTTCTTTAAGTGTCGGGGCATCCATCCATTCCGCCACAAAATCAGCGAGCGCGACCCCCTTGATGACCCTGGTAGTGCTGAACTGCAACTGGAATGCTTGCAGCTCGATGTTCCACTCAGCAACCCTTCCAGCTGAGTTGGGGCTCCTAAGCACCCTCTCCAATGGGTAGGCCGAGACGACCTTGATGGGGTGGCCCTGGAATTAGTGCCACAACTTGCGTGAGGCCACCAAGAGCACGAGCAGGAGCTTCTGAGGCATGGGGTATCGTGCCCTCGCGTCCCGCAACACGGTGCTGACAAAGTACATCGGCTGTTCAATGAGGGCTGGCACGCTGTTGAGGCTCGGGTCTTGCAGAGACTGGGGCGTCTCTTAAGGTGGAGGAGCTCCTGAGGCCTGACTGCTTTCAGGAATTTCAGCGTCGCCATCTTGCCGAGCTTGGTCACCTGCTGCTGAGGCTTTTGCGGCGCCTTCCTGACCCTGCATTACTTCAGCTATAGCTTGGCGCAGCACACCCTTGGCTTGGTGCTCCTCCCGAACCGCCACCAGCGCTGCGCTGGCGGAGTACGGGATGGCGGCAAGGTAGAGCACTAGGGGCTCGAGAGGTCGTGGTGCCACCATCACTGGAGGGCTGGTCAGGTATTTCCTGAGGTCTTGGAAGGCTCGGTCGGCCTCTAGGGTCCACTCGAACGGGCCCTTCTTCTTCATGAGCTTGAAGAAGGGTATGGTGCGCTCTCCCACCTTGGAGATGAAACGCCCCAACGCGGTCACTCGTCCCGCCAGCTTCAGCATCTCTTTGAGGGTCTGTGGTTTTGACACCGACAGTGGGCTCATGTCGTCGATGGCCTTGATCTTTTCCGGGTTCGCCTCGATCCCTCTGTGGGATACGAGGAATCCCAGTAGCTTGCCGGAAGGGACACCGAACACACACTTCTCCGGGTTAAGCCGCAAGTTCACCTGGCGCAGGCTCTCGAAGGTCTCCTCCAAGTCTTGAATCAAGGTTCTCGCCTCCCGAGACTTCACCACTATGTCGTCGACGTAGGCCTCTGTGTTTCTCCCGAGCTGCCGCCCCAAGGCAATGTGCATCAGCCGCTGAAAGGTCGCGCCCGCGTTGCGCAGCCCGAAGGGCATGCAGGTGTAGCAGTACACCCCACACGGGGTCAGGAAGGCTGTCTTCTCTACGTCTTCCACCGCCATCTTGATCTGGTGATACCCCGAGAACGCATCCAGGAAGCATAGCAGGTCGCACTCGGCGGTGGAGTCGACGATCTGATCGATGCGTGGGAGCGAGAACGGATCTTGGGGGCAGGCTTTGTTAAGGTTGGTGAAGTCGACACACATCTGTTCCTTCCCGCCTTTCTTCGGCACTACGACGGGGTTCGCCAGCCATTTGGGATACTGAACCTCGCGAATGGCACCCGCCGCCTCCAACTTGCGGGTCTCCTGGACGATGAAGGCCTGCTTCTCAGTGGACTGCCGTCTCGCCCGCTGCTTCACGGGGCGTAAATTTGGGCATACCCTTAAATGATGCTGAATCACCTCTCTCGGGACTCCTACCAGCTGATTAGGCTCCCACACGAATATATCCTTGTTTGCATGCAAGAACCTCACCAATGCTTCCTCTTGACCTGGGTCGAGGCCGGCTCCTATAGTAAAGGTGGCTCCTGAGGGTCCGTCCTCATTGACTGGCACCTGCTTGGTTTCTGCCATGTCTTGGGTGAACAACTGCTTCTTCTTGGTAGGCGCGGCCTCCTTGGCTTCAGGGGTACCGGCGCCGGCGGGCTGCGTCGCCGCTGCGGTCTTGAAGGCAAGCTTGAGTGTCATCACGGCCTCCTTGGTGTCCCCCTTGATGGTGAGGACGCCCTTGCTCCTAGGCATCTTCATGAGGTTGTAGGCTGGGTGAGTCGCCGCCATGTACTGGGCGAGAGCTGGGTACCCGAGGATGGCGTTGTACGGGATGCCGATGCGGGCGATGTCGAAGTAGACCAGCTCGGTGCGGTAGTCGCGTGTGCCGAAGGTGACTGGGAGACGGATCTGTCCGAGAGAGTGGGCAGTGCCGCCACCAACTCCTGAGAAAGGCTTGCTGAGACTGAGCCGCTCGAGTGGCACATGAAGAAGGCTGAAGGCCTCCACGGAGAGCAAGTTGAGGCCGGCACCGCCATCAATGAGGGTCTTGGTAACAACTACGTTGCAGATGGTGGGCGTGCAGAGCATTGGGAGCATGCCCGAGCCGGTGGTGGAGTTGGGGTGGTCTTCCGAGCCGAAGGTGAGGTCGGCCTCTGGCACAGCCCAACCCGCCGGAGCCCCCGGGCGCTTGGAAGCGGCACCAATCTGCCGGAGGAACGGCTTGACGTGGCGATCTCAAGGCGGTGCTTGAGAGCCGCCTAGCTGGGCTGCGACTGCGTGGTGCGCCGGCACCGCGTAGCGAGCAGTGAAGAGGTCGCGGAGCTCCCCCCAGGATGCCACCGTGGATCCAGGGATGTTGAGCAGCCAGACGCGTGGCTCGCCGGCGAGGGCCATGGTGAACCAGTTGGCCATGACCATGTCATAGCCCCCGGCCTTGAGGACGGCCTCCTCGTACGCCAGTAGGAACAGTGATGGGTCCGCCGCGCCGTCGTAGTGCAGAGGCATCTCCGGCTTGAACTTGGTTGGCCACCACACCCGCCGTAGGGCGGGGGCCAGGGCTCGAAACCCCGCGGCCCCGTCATCGATGCTGGCCATCAGAGGCGATGGCAGGGCGCCGGCCATGCGGGCGGAGTGTAGATCGACGGATGGGAAGCTACGGCGCACCCCTACCTGGCGTGCCAAATGTCGGATCTGGGGTTCCGACAAAACCCTTAAGGTTCAAACTCTAGGGTGCACGTCCTTTCCCTCCTACTGATCTACGCCCTAGCTCGCTAAGATCTCGTGGACGAACTCGACGAACTCGCAACACAGAGAGACACGAGATTTATACTGGTTCGGGCCACCGTTGTGGTGTAATACCCTAATCCAGTGTGGTGGTGGTGGATTGCCTCTTGGGCTGATGATGAACAGTACAAGGGGAAGAACAGCCTCCTGAGGTCGAGGTGTTCTTGTGCTCTGTGAACTTGTGTGGGTGAGAACTCAGTGAATCTGTCCCCCCTCTACGGTGGTGGCTAGCTCTACTTATATAGGCCCTGGTCCTCTACCCAAATATTGAGCGGGAAGGGAGCCAACAACGGCGGGTAATTCGAAAGGGGAGAGCTAGTACAAGCTATCCTGACAAAAGTGGTCTTCGCCTGCAAAAGGCTCTGGAGTGACGCCGTCTTGGGCTCCATGGTGACCTCCGTCCTGCTGGCCTGCTGATCTTGGTCTCGTTGCACCGATATGGAAACCTTTGCCAGATGCCTCAGTACTCCGCGCCCGCGCTTTCCCCCTTGGCACCAAAGAGGAAACAAGGACGCTGCGCGCGCTGGCGCCCGCCTGGCACCCGCCTGGTGTCGATTGTCATGGCTCACGTCATGAGAGCCTTGTGAGGTTTGCCCCACCTTGATATCTCCGTTCCTCGCGAGGCATCCTGGAGAGGCAGCTCCTGAGGAGGTCTTGCATCATCTGCCTCGCGAGGCTTGGCCCCTCGCGAGGGTGTTGAATGCCTTGTTGAAGAAGATGGGCCGTACAGGCCAGCCAGCAAAGCCACACTATGGGCCGCCCGCAGGCAAGTCTGGGGACCCCCGTTCCTAGAACGCCGACAGTACAGAAGGCCCCTACTTTTGTACATCGACAACGATTGATCCCCTATACTTGTGGGTCATCAAGACTATTTTCTGGCGCCGTTGCTGGGGAGTGAAGTGCTATTGGTAAGTGGAAATCGGTAAGGAAAAATTATTACTACATTCAACAATTTTATCCTATGCATCTAGTTCATCGTGATCAGAATTATATATACAATTTTTGGCTTCTGAAGGAGAAAGTATCGCTCTAGATTGGGGAGGCTTAAGTTAATGGTATATTCATGCCCCAATCATGAGCTCTCGAGAGAAATTATTATTCAGATTTTATGCTCGGCTTTCTCGGGAGGATCAATCCATGCTCGATACTTCTTTGCACTGGTTCTTTTATGAAGAAGACTATTGAATTCAGCTGGGACCTTTTAGAAAGAATTAAACGCAACTATGAAGATTGGGAACTTGACAAAGGTAAAGAGTCAGGTATTAAGATTGAATTTGATTGTGTTAAATCATTTATGAATACCAAAGCTTTTCACAAGTTTAGCACTAAATATGGACTTGACTCTGAGATGGTAGCCTCTTTTTATGAATATTTTGCTACTCATGTTGATCTCCCTAAGGAGAAGTGGTTTAAATATCATCCATCTATTAAAGAAGAAATTAAAGAACCGGTCATAGTTAAAGATGAAACTATCATTTACAATGTTGATCCAGTTGTACCTACTACTTATATTGAAAAACCACCTTTCCCTGTTAGAATAAAGGAACATGCTAAGGTTTCAACTGTGGTTCACAAAAGTAATATTAGAGCACCTAAACCTGCTGAACAAATTAAAGTGGAACCTAGTGTTGCTATGGTTAAAGATCTCCTGGCAGAAAATATTGAAGGGCATGTTATTTACTTGTATGATGAAGCTGCTAGAATTGCCAAACCTGATGAAAAAGATAAACATAGACCTGTTGTTGGCATGCATGTTGTCTCAGTTGAAATAGGATATCACTGTTATCATGGTTTATGTGACTTAGGTGCTAGCATGAGTGCTATTCATTTTACCTTATGTCGAGAAATTATGAATGACATAGCACCCGCTGAAATAGAAGACATAGATGTTACTATAAAACTTGCCAATAGAGACACTATCACACCACTTGGGATTGTTAAAGCTATTGAAGTCTTGTGTGGGAAAATAAAATATCCTACTGATTTTCTTGTTCTTGGTTCCCACAAGATGACTTTTGTCCCATTATCTTTGGTAGACCTTTCTTGACCACCGTCAATGCTACTATAGATTGTCACAAACAAACTGTCAGTGTTAGCTTTGGTGATGAGTAACATGAATTTAATTAATTTATCCAAGTTTAGTAGGCAACCTCATAAGAAAGAATTACCTAATAAGGATGAAATAATTGGTCTTGTTTCTATTACCGTGCCTCCTACTGTTCCACTCGAACAATATTTGCAAGCCCACGAAAATGATATGCATATGCATGAAAGAAATGAAATAGATAAAATTTCCTTCGAACAATGACCCCTGCTAAAACACAATTTGCCTATTGAAACTCTAGGAGGTCTTCCTCCACCTAAAGGTGATCCTGTGTTTGAAATTAAACAGTTGCCTGACACTATGAAACATGCTTATCTTGATGAGAAAAAGATATACCCTGTTATTATTAGTGCTAACCTTCCAGGACATGAGGAAGAAACATTATTGAAAATTCTGAAGAAGCATCGAGCTCCTATTGGGTATACTCTTGATGATCTTAAGGGCATTAGTCCCACTCTCTGTCAGCATAAGATTAATATGGAACCTGATGCCAAACCCGTTGTTAATCATCAATGGCGTTTGAATCCTAAGATGAAAGAAGTGGTAAGAACTGAAATACTAAAACTTCTGGAAGCAGGTATAATCTATCCCATAGCTGATAGTAGATGGGTAAGTCCCATTCACTGTGTCCCTAAGAAAGGAGGTATTATTGTTGTTCCTAATGATAAAAATGAAATTATTCTACAAAGAATTGTCATTGGCTATAGAATGGTAACTGATTTTAGAAATTTAAATAAAGCAACTAGAAAGGATCATTACCCTTTGCCTTTTATCGATCAAATGTTGGAAAGATCATCTAAGCACACACACTTTTGTTTTCTTGATGGATATTCTGGTTTTTCTCAAATACCTGTTTCACAACCTGATCAGGAGAAAACCACCTTTACTTGTCCTTTTGGAACTTATGCTTATAAATGTATGCCTTTTGGTTTATGCAATGCACCTGCTACCTTCCAAAGATATATGACTACTATATTATCTGATTTTTGTGAAAAGATTGTTGAGGTTTTCATGGATGATTTTTCTCTTTATGGAACTCTTTTGGTGATTGCTTGAGCAACCTTGATCGAGTTTTTGCAGAGATGTGAGCAAACTAATCTTGTCTTGGATTGGGAGAAGTGCCACTTTATGGTTAATGAAGGTATCTTCTTGGGGCATAAAATTTTTGAACAAGGTATTGAGGTGGATAAAGCTAAAGTTGATGCAATTGAGAAAATTCCATGTCCTAAAGATATTAAAGGTATTTGTAGTTTCCTCGGTCATGCTGGTTTCTATAGGAGGTTTATTAAAGACTTCTCTAAAATTTCTAGGCCTCTTACAAATATTTTACAAACGGATGTTCCATTTGTTTTTGATGATGATTGTGTAGAAGCCTTTGAAACACTGAAGAAAGCCTTAACTTCTGCACCTATTGTTCAACCACCTGATTGGAACTTGCCTTTTGAGATTATGTGTGATGCTAGTGACTATGCTATTGGTATTAAATTAAATGTTACCTACTATGCTAGTAAAAATCTAGACAGTGCCCAAAGAAATTATGCTACTACTGAAAAAGAATTTTTAGCAGTTGTGTTTGCTTGTGATAAATTCAGATCTTATATTGTTGATTCCAAAGTAATTGTTCACCCAGATCATGTTGCTATAAAATATCTTATGGAAAAAAGATGCTAAACCTAGACTCATTAGGTGGGTTCTCTTGCTACAAGAATTTGATTTACATATTACTGAAAGGAAGGGAGCTGAGAACCCCGTAGCTGATAACTTGTCTAGGTTAGAAAATATTCTTGATGACCCACTACATATTGATGATAGTTTTCCTGATGAGCAACTAGCTGCAATGAACGTTTCTCATAACACTCCTTGGTATGCTGACTATGCTAATTATATTGTTGCTAAATACATACCACCTAGTTTCACATACCAACAAAATAAAAAAATTCTTCTATGATTTAAGACATTACTTTTGGGATGACCCACATCTGTATAAAGAAGGAGTAGATGGTATTATTAGACATTGTGGACCTGAGCATGAACAGGAACAAATCCTACGGAAAGGTTACTTTGAAGCTTATGGAGGACATTATGCGGGAAATAGAACTGCTCACAAGGTATTGCAATCTGATTTTTATTGGCCTACTCTCTTCAAGGATGCTCGTAAGTTTGTTTTATCTTGTGATGAATGTCAAACAATTGGTAATATCGGTAAGTGTTAGGAAATGCCTATGAATTATTCACTTGTTGTTGAACCATTTGATGTTTGGGGTTTTGATTACATGGGACATTTTCCTTCCTCTAATGGGTATACACATATTTTGGTCGTTGTTGATTATGTTACTAAGTGTGTAGAACCTATTCCAGCTAGTAGTGTTGATCACAACACTTCCATTAAAATGCTTAAAGAAGTTATTTTTTCCAAGGTTTGGAGTTTCTAGATATTTAATGACTGATGGTGGTTCACACTTTATTCATGGTGCTTTCCGTAAAATGCTTGCTAAATATGATGTCAACCGTATAATTGCATCACCCTACCATCCTCAATCTGGTGGCCAAGTTGAACTTAGCAATAGAGAAATAAAATTAATTTTACAAAAACCGTCAATAGGTCCCCAAAGAATTGGTCTAAGAAATTGGATGATGCACTTTGGGCCTACAGGACGCTTATAAAAATCCTATGGGTATGTCTCCTCATAAAATGGTTTATGGAAAAACTTGTCATTTGACTCTAGAGTTAGAACATAAAGCATATTGGGCAATTAAAGAACTCAACTATGATTTTAAACTTGTCGGTGAAAAGAGGTCATTTGATATTAGCTCACTAGATGAATGGAGAACCCAAGCTTATGAAAATTCCAAACTATTTAAAGAAAAAGTTAAAAGATATCCAGTCAAAAAAAAAGTTAAAAGATGGCATGACAAAAGAATCCAAAAGCAGGAATTCAAAGTTGGAGAATATGTTCTTTTGTACAACTCTCGTTTTAGATTCTATGCAGGAAAACTTCTCTCCAAATGGGAAGGACCATAACCGCTTGGCATGAGTGATTCGCTATCTCAAAGAAAAATGGGAAGGACCATATATTATCGAAGAGGTTTATTGTTCTGGAGCCATCAAAATAAATAATTCCGAAGGTACTAACCCAAAGGTGGTCAATGGGCAAAGAATTAAACACTATATCTCAGGTACGCTAATTAATGCTGAAAGCAATATTATTCAAACCATGACACCGGTGGAACACATAAAAGAAACCTTCCAGAACACTCCAGAATCATGAAGGAGGTACGTGATACGGTAACTAAACGGACTCCAAAAAAATCGCAAAAATATCGTTTGTCAGTTTTAGAGTATTAAAAAAATTAGGAAAATAAGAAACAACCAGGAAGGCAACCGAGGAGGGCACAAGACACCAGGGCGCGCCAGCCAAGGTGGGTTGTGCCCACCTCGGGAACCTTCCCGACTCCGTTTTCCCCTCGTTTTGCTTGTTTCCCAAGATAAAAAGTCTTTATATACCCCCCGAACATATTGACCACCGTATCACAGAGAAATCTTCTGTTCTTCTTTCTTGCTGTTTTTCTGTCAGATCTGAAAATATATCTCAAGACTCAGAGGGTGAGAGCTATGTTGTTGATTATATTGCAAATCCCAACGTTTACGGAGATGTGGAACATCATGGTTGGACCTCGGAGGAAGAAGAAGACTATGATCCGAAAGGGAAAGAAGTGACAAGCTTAGATGAAGATGAAGTTCCATTACCCGAACTTGGGGACATGCATGTGGAATTCAAGAACTCAAGTCTCCCCAATAAAGATATTATAGCTTGCAGGAAAACAAGCAGGAATTATGCACGTGGAAACCTAAGATCCAATTTATCCCTTTTCGTCTTTTGCAGGAAAACAAGCAGGAATTATGGAAAAAGATATTAAAGCTTGAGCAGGAAATTGGTGAATTAAGTGAAGAAAATTCCAGCCTCAAGCATAAGCTGAGGAAGAAGAACACTCACGCTAGTCCACCACCACCTCCTTGTTCATCACCAAAGGAGACTTGAGTTCATGGTATGGGCACTCCCCTTGGCTTGTGCCAATCTTGGGGGAGGTCCCCCGGTATCGTATCACCACCACTATCTTCGCCTTTATTTATTTTAGTTTGATCTTTAGTTATCTTTTGAATTAGTGGAATAAAAGTTTAATTCAAACATTTTCTTTTTGAGTGTTTCCTTAGTGACCTATCTATCTATCTATCTATCTATATACGTGATACGTCTCCAACGTATCTATAATTTTTGATTGTTCCATGATATTATATTATCTGTTTTGGATGTTTAGTGGGCTTTATTATACCTTTTTATATTATTTTTGGGACTAACCTATTAACCGAAGGCCCAGTGCAAATTGTTGTTTTTTTTGCCTATTTCAGTGTTTCGTAGAAAAGGAATATCAAACGGAATCCAAACGGAATGAAACCTTCGCGAGGATCGTTTTTGGAACAAACGCAATCCAGGAGACTTGGAGTGGACGTCAAGGAAGCAACGAGGCGGCCACGAGGCAGGGAGGCGCGCCCCCACCCTCATGGGCCCCTCACAGCTCCACCGACCTACTTCTTTCGCCTACGTATACCCATATACCCTGAAAACATCCAAGAGCACCAAGAAACCCTATTTCCACCGCCGCAACCTTCTGTACCCATGAGATCCTATCTTGGGGCCTTTTCCGGCGCTCCACCGGAGGGGAATCGATCACGGAGGGCTTCAACATCAACACCATAGCCTCTCCGATAATGTGTGAGTAGTTTATCACAGACCTTCCGGTCCATAGTTATTAGCTAGATGGCTTCTTCTCTCTCTTTCGGTCTCAATGCAAAGTTCTACTCGATCTTCTTGGAGATCTATTCGATGTAATACTTTTTGCGGTGTCTTTGTCGAGATCCGATGAATTGTGGGTTTATCAAGTTTATCTATGAATAATATTTGATTCTTCTCTGAATTCTTATATGCATGATTTGATATCTTTGCAAGTCTCTTCGAATTATCAGTTTGGTTTGGCCTACTAGATTGATCTTTCTTGCAATGGGAGAAGTGCTTAGCTTTGGGTTCAATCTTGCGGTGTCCTTTCTCAGTGACAGAAGGGGCAGCAAGGCACGTATTGTACTATTGCCATCGAGGATAAAAAGATGGGGTTTATATCATATTGCTTGAGTTTATCCCTCTACATCATGTCATGTTGCCTAATGCGTTACTATGTTCTTATGAACTTAATACTCTAGATGCATGCTTGATAGCGGTCGATGTGTGGAGTAATAGTAGTAGATGCAGAATCATTTCGGTCTACTTGACACGGACGTGATGCCTATATACATGATCATGCCTAGATATTCTCAAAGTTATGCACTTTTCTATCAATTGCTCGACAGTAATTTGTTCGCCCGCCATAAAATATGCTATCTTGAGAGAAGCCACTAGTGAAACCTATGACCCCCGGGTCTACTTTCCATCATATAAGTTTCCGATCTATTTTATTTTGCAATCTTTATTTTCCAATCTACACAACAAAAATACCAAAAATATTTATCTTATTATCTCTATCAGATCTCACTTTTGCAAGTGGCCGTGAAGGGATTGACAACCCCTTTATCGCGGTGGTTGCAAGGTTCTTAATTGTTTGTGCAGGTACTAGGGATTTGCGTGTAGTCTCCTGCTGGATTGATACCTTGGTTCTCAAAAACTGAGGGAAATACTTACACTACTTTGCTGCATCACCCTTTCATCTTCAAGTGAAAACCAACGCATGCTCAAGAGGTAGCAAGAAGGATTTCTGGCCCCGTTGACGGGGAGATCTACGCACAAGTCAAGACATACCAAGTACCCATCACAAACTCTTATCCCTCGCATTATATTATTTGCCATTTACCTCTCGTTTTCCTCTCACCCACTTCAACCTTGCCGTTTTATTCGCCCTTTTTCGTTCGCCTCTTTTCGCTTGCTTCTTGTTTGCTTGTGTGTTGGATTGATTGCTTTTCACGATGGCTCAAGATAATACTAAATAGTGTGACTTTTCCAATACCAACAACAATGATTTTATTAGCACTGCTCCTATTACCGATGCTGAATCTTGTGAAATTAATGCTGCTTTGTTGAATCTTGTCGTGAAAGATCAATTTTCTGGCCTTCCTAGTGAAGATGTCGCTACCCATCTAAACAACTTTGTTGATCTATGCGATATGCAAAAGAAGAAAGATGTGGATAATGATATTGTCAAATTGAAGCTATTTCCGTTTTCGCTTAGAGATCGTGCTAAAACTTGGTTCTCTTCTTTGCCTAAAAATAGTATTGATTCATGGAATAAGTGCAAAGATGCTTTTATCTCTAAGTATTTTCCTCCCGCTAAGATCACCTCTCTTAGAAATGATATTATGAATTTTAAGCTACTTGATCATGTGCATGTTGCACAAGCCTGGGAGAGGATGAAATTAATGATACGTAATTGCCCTACACATGGTTTGAATTTATGGATGATTATACAAAAAATTTATGCTGGATTGAATTTTGCTTCTAGAAATCTTTTAGATTCGGCCGCGGGAGGCACTTTTATGGAAATCACCTTAGGAGAAGCTACTAAACTCCTAGATAATATTATGGTTAATTATTCTCAATGGCACACCGAAAGATCTACTAGTAAAAAAGTTCATGCGATTGAAGAGATTAATATTTTGAGTGGAAATATGGATGAACTTATGAAATTGTTTGCTAATAAGAGTGTTTCTTCTGATCCTAATGATATGCCTTTGTCCACTTTGATTGAGAATAATAATGAATCTATGGATGTGAATTTTGTTGGTAGGAACAATTTTGGTAACAACGCGTGTAGAGGAAACTTTAATTCTAGGCCGTACCCTAGTAATTCCTCTAATAATTATGGTAATTCCTACAACAACTCTTATGGAAATTTTAATAATATGCCCTCTGATTTGAGACTAGTGTTAAAGAATTTATGAATTCGCAAAAGAATTTCAATGCTTTGCTTGAAGAAATATTGCTTAAGGTTGATGAGTTGGCTAGGAACGTGGATAGAATTTCTCTTGATGTTGATTCTTTGAAACTTAGATCTATTCCACCTAAGCATGATATCAATGAGTCTCTCAAAGGCATTATAATTTCCATTGATTAGTGCAAAGAAAGAACCGCTAGGATACGTGCAAAAAAGGATTGCTTTGTGAAAGCATGTTCTTCTAGTTTTCATGATAATAATGATGAAGATATAAAAGTGATTGATGTGTCTCATACTAAATCTTTGTTTTCCAATATGAATCTTGATAAAGATGGGACTGGAGATGAGTCAACTTTAGTTAAAAGGTGTCCCAATGATTCGGAGTTTTTAGATCTTGATGCAAAAATTGGTAAAAGTGGGATTGAAGAGGTCAAAACTTTACAAAGCAATGAACCCACTATTTTGGATTTCAAGGAATTTAATTATGATAATTGTTCTTTGATAGATTGTATTTCATTGTTGCAATCCGTGCTAAATTCTCCTCATGCTTATAGTCAAAATAAAGCTTTTACTAAACATATCGTTGATGCTTTGATGCAATCTTATGAAGAAAAACTTGAATTAGAAGTTTCTATCCCTATAAAAATTTATGATGAGTGGGAACCTACTATTAAAATTAAGATCAAAGATCATGAATGCTATGCTTTGTGTGATTTGGGTGCTAGTGTTTCCACGATTCCAAAAACTTTGTGTGATGTGTTAGGTTTCCGTGAATTTGATGATTGTTCTCTAAACTTGCATCTTGCGGATTCCACCATTAAGAAACCTATGGGAAGAATTAATGATGTTCTTATTGTTGCAAATAGGAATTATGTGCCCGTAAATTTCATTGTTCTTGATATAGATTGCAATCCTACATGTCCTATTATTCTTGGTAGACCTTTCCTTAGAATGATTGGTGCAGTTATTGATATGAAGGAACGAAATATTAGATTCCAATTTCCGTTAAGGAAAGGCATGGAACATTTTCCTAGAAAGAAAATTAAATTACCAATCTATTATGAGATCTACTTATGGATTGCATACCAAAGATGACAATACCTAGATCTATTCTTGTTTTTATTCCTAGCTAGGGGCGTTAAACGATAGCGCTTGTTGGGAGGCAACCCAATTTTATTTTTGTTCCTTGCTTTTTGTTCCTGTTTAGTAATAAATAATTCATCTATCCTCTGGTTAGATGTGGTGTTATGTTTTAATTAGTGTTTGTGCCAAGTAAAACCTATAGGATCTTCTTGGTTGATAATTATTTGATCTTGCTGAAAAAGTCAGAAACTTGCTGCTCACGTAAACAATTGTTAAAAATCACCAGAACGTGATAAAATACTGATTCCAATTGAAGTATATCAATAAACAAATTATCTAGGTCGTCCTATTTTTTCAGATTTTTCCTGAGTTACAGAAGTTTGTGTTTTATTCAGATTGCTACAGACTGTTCTGTTTTTGACAGATTCTGTTTTTTGTGTGTTGTTTGCTTATTTTAATGAATCTATGGCTAGTATTGGGGGGTATGAACCATAGAGAAGTTGGAATACAGTAGTTTTAACACCAATATAAATAAAGAATGAGTTCATTACGGTACCTTATTGTGGTGGTTTGTTTTCTTGCACCAACGGAGCTCATGAGATTTTCTGTTGAGTTTTGTGTTGTGAAGTTTTCAAGTTTTTGGGTAAAGATTTGATGGATTTTGGAATAAAGAGTGGCAAGAGCCTAAGCTTGGGGATGCCCAAGGCACCCCAAGGTAAAATTCAAGGACAACCAAAATCCTAGCTTGGGGATGCTCCGGAAGGCATCCCCTCTTTCGTCTTCGTCTATCGGTAACTTTACTTGAGGCTATATTTTTATTCACCACACGATATGTGTTTTGCTTGGAGCGTCTTGTATTATTTGAGTCTTTGGTTTTTAGTTTACCACAATCATCCTTGCTGTACACACCTTTTGGAGAGACACCCATGAATCGGAATTTATTTGAATACTCTATGTGCTTCACTTATATCTTTTGAGCTAGATAGTTTTGCTCTAGTGCTTCGCTTATATCTTTTTAGAGCACGGTGGTGGTTTTATTTTATAGAAATTATTGATCTCTCATGCTTCACTTATATTATTTTGAGAGTCCTTTAGAACAGCATGGTAATTTGCTTTGGCTATAAAATTAGTCCAAATATGATAGGCATCCAAGATGGGTATACTAAAAACTTTCATAATAGAGGGCATTGAATATTATGAGAAGTTTGATACTTGATGATTGTTTTGAGATATGAAGATGGTAATATTGAAATTGTGCTAGTTGAGTAATTTTGAATTTGAGAAATACTTGTGTTGAAGTTTGCAAGTCCCGTAGCATGCACGTATGGTAACCGTTGTGTAACAAATTTGAAACATGAGGTGTTCTTTGATTCTCATCCTTATGAGTGGCAGTCGAGGACGAGCGTTGGTCTTTTCCTACCAATCTATCCCCCTAGGAGCATGCGTGCAATGCTTGGTTTTTTATGGCTTGTAGATTTTTGCAATAAGTATGTGAGTTCTTTATGACTAATGTTGAGTCCATGGATTATACGCACTCTCACCCTTCCATCATTGCTAGCCTCTTCGGTGCCGTGCATTGCCCTTTCTCACCTTGAGAGTTGGTGCAAACTTCGCCGGTGCATCCAAACCCCGTGATACGATACGCTCTATCACACATAAACCTCCTTATATCTTCCTCAAAACAGCCACCATACCTACCTATTATGGCATTTCCATAGCCATTCCGAGATATATAGCCATGCAACTTTCCACTGTTTCATTTATTATGACACGCTTCATCATTGTCGTATTGCCTTGCATGATCATGTAGTTGACATAGTATTTGTGGCAAAGCCACCATGCATAATTTATCATACATGTCACTCTTGATTCATTTCCTATACCGGTACACCACCGGAGGCACTTATATAGTCATATTTTGTTCTAGTATCGAGTTGTAATCATTGAGTTGTAAATAAATAGAAGTGTGATGATCATCATTATTAGAGCATTGTCCCCAAAAAAATAGAAGTGTAATGATTTATGTTTGTTCATATTCACATAGAAGTTATATTGTCCTAGATCCTTCAACATGTGGTGCTTGCTCAATATCTTTGCTAGCCAAAAATTCCGCACTAAGTAGAGATACTACTTGTGTATCCAAAACCCCTTAAACCCAAAATCTTGTTTCGAGAGTCCACCATACCAACTTATGGATTGAGTAAGATCCTTCAACTAAGTTGTCATCGGTGCAATAAGGCAATAAAAATTGCTTCTAAATGTGTTGGATCATTTAGTGTAAGAGAAAATTGAGCGTTGTACGAACTTGTGATGGCAAAATAATAAAAGTGACAGACTGCATAATAAAGGTTGCTATCATAAGGGGCAATATAACATGACGTTCTTTTGCACTAAGAGATTGAGCATACAAACCAGAAAGCACACGGCAACCTCTACTTCCCTCTGCGAATGACCTATCTTTTACTTTTATGCATTTACTTTTATGTAAGAGTCAAAGTATTCTTCCCTATTCCTTTTTATTTTCTCTTATTGCAAGCATCATGTGGTGAGGAAAGATCTAGGCACACATATCTGAAGGAAATATGCACTAGAGGCAATAATAAACTTGTTTTTTATATTTCCTTATTCATGATAAATGTTTATTATTCATGCTAGAATTGTATTGATCGGAAACCTAAATACATGTGTGAATACATTGACACACACTATCTCCCTAGTGAGCCTCTACTAGAGTAGCTCGTTGATCAAAGATGGTTAAGGTTTCCTAACCATGGACATGTGTTGTCATTTGATAACGGGATCACATCATTAGGAGAATGATGTGATGGACAAGACCCATCCATTAGCTTAGCATTATGATCGTTAAGTTTTATTGCTATTGCTTTCTTCATGTCAAATACATATTCCTTCGACTATGAGATTATGCAACTCCCAGATACCCGAGGAATGCCTTGTGTGCTATCGAACGTCACAACGTAACTGGGTGATTATAAAGATGCTCTACATGTATCTCCGAAGGTGTTTGTTGAGTTGGCATAGATCGAGATTAGGATTTGTCACTCCGAGTATCAAAGAGGTATCTCTGAGCCCTCTCGGTAATACACATCATAAGCTTGCAAGAAAATGACTAAGGAGTTAGTCACGAGGTGATGTATTACATAACGAGTAAAGAGACTTGATAGTAACGAGATTGAACTAGGTATGAAGATACCGAAGATCGAATCTTCGGCAAGTAACATACCGACAAAGGGAATAATGTATGTTGTCATAACGGTTCGACCGATAAAGATCTTCATAGAATATGTAACGCTTAATGATACGTCTCCATCATATCTATAATTTTTGATTGTTTCATGCCAATGTTTTACAACTTCCATATACTTTTGGCAACTTTGTTTACTATTTTTGGGGACTAACATATTGATATAGTGCCCAGTGCCAGTTCTTGTTTGTTGCATGTTTTTTGTTTTACAGAAAATCCATATCAAACATAGTCCAAAAGGGATAAAAACTTACGGAGATTATTTTTGGAATATATGTGAATTTTGGGAAAAAGAATCAACGCGAGACGATGCTCGAGTGGGCCACGATGACGGAGGGCGCCCCCAGGGGGTATGGCGCGCCCCTTGACCTTGTGGCCACCCCGTAAGGCGGTTGGTGCCCTTCTTCTGCCGCAAGAAAACTAATATCCAGATAAAAATCATGTTAAAATTTTAGCCCAATAGGTGTTACGGATGTTCGGGAATTTAAGAAACGGTGAATGGCCAGAATCTGGGAGCGCAGAAATAGAAGGAAACAGAGAGAGAGATCCAATCTCGGAGGGGCTCTTGTCCCTCCGCCGCCATGGAAGCCAAGGACCGGAGGGGAAACCCTTCTCCCATCTAGGGGGAAGGTCAAGGAAGAAGAAGGAGAAGGGAGGCTCTCTCCCCTCTCTCCCGGTGGCGCCAGAACGCCGCTGGGGCATCATCGCAACAACGGTCTACACCAACAATTTCACCGCCGCCAACACCAACTCTCTCGCCCTCTATGCAGCGGTGTAACCCCTCTTTTACCCGCTGTAATCTCTACTTAAACATGGTGCTCAATGCTACATATTATTTCCCAATGATGTATGGCTATCCTATGATATGTGAGTAGATCCGTTTTGTCATATGGATTCATTGATGATCGTGATTGGTTTGAGTTGCATGTTTTATTATTAGTGTTGTCCCATGGTGCTCTTCGTGTCGCGCAAGCGTGAGGGATCCCCGCTGTACGGTTTGCAATATGTTCATGGTTTTCTTTTTGTCTGTGTTGCATGAGTGATAGAAACACAAACAAGGATAAGTGGGTTATGGCATATGGGATAAAGAGGACTTTATACTTTAATGCTGTGGTTGGGTTTTACCTTAATGATCTCTAGTAGTTACAGATGTTTGCTAGAGTTCCAATCATAAGTGCATATGATCCAAGAAGAGAAAGTATGTTAGCTTATGCCTCTCCGTCATATAAAATTCCAATAGTGATTACCGGTCTACTTATCGATTGCCTAGGGACAAATAACTTTCTCGTGAAAAAAATCTCTCTACTAAAACTAACTTAGTTGTTTCTTTATCTAAACAGCCCCTAGTTTTTATTTACGTTCTCTTTATTATCTTGCAAACGTATCCTATCACAGCTACAAAGTACTCCTAATTTCATACTTGTTTTATGTAAAGCGAACGTTAAGTGTGCGTAGAGTTGTATCAGTGGTCGATAGTACTTGAGGGAATATTTGTTCTACCTTTAGCTCCTCATTGGGTTCGACACTCTTACTTATTGAAAGAGGCTACAATTGATCCCCTATACTTGTGGGTTATCACTCAACGTTCGATGACTATATTGTATTATATGAGTTATGTGATTTGGTGACCGAATGTTGTTCGGAGTCCCGGATGAGATCACGGACATGATGAGGAGTCTCAAAATGGACAAGAGGTAAAGATTGATATATAGGACGATAGTATTCGGACACCGGAAGTGTTACGGAGGGTACCGAGTACATATTGGGTCACCGAAAGGGGTTCCGGGCACCCCCGACAAAAGATATGAGCCTAATGGGCCAAGAGGGGAAACGCATCAGCCACCAAGGGCTGGTGCGCCCCCCCCCCATATGGGCCGAACCAGAGGAGAAGGAAAGAGGGGAAGGGAGCAGGAAAGGGAAGGGATTCGGGCTCCCCCTTCCTTCCCTCCTCCCTCCTCTTTCCTTCCTCCTCCGGTAGATAAGGAAGGGGGGCGCCGACAATGGGGAGACCCCAAGTAGGATTCGGACTACTTGGGCGCCTTCCTGGCTGCCTCCCCTCTCCCTCCCACCTATATATATGTGGGGGGCACCCCTAGCGCACCCCAGACAATTGCCTAGCCATGTGCGGCGCCCCCTCCACCATTTACACCCTCGGTCATATTTTCCCAGTGCTTAGGCGAAGCCCTGCGAGGATCACTTCACCATCACCGTCACCACGTCGTCGTGCTGGCGGAACTCATCTACTACCTCGATATCTTGCTGGATCAAGAAGGCGAGGGACGTCACCGAGCTGAACGTGTGCAGAACGCAGAGGTGTCGTGCGTTCGGTACTTGATCGGTTGAAGTGCGAAGAAGTTCGACTACATCAACCGCGTTCAGAAACGCTTCTGCTTACGGTCTACGAGGGTACGTAGACACACTCTTCCCCTTGTTGCTATGCATCTCCATGGATAGATCATTGCATGTGCGTAGAAAACTTTTTGTTTTTACATGCAACGTTTCCCAATAGTGGTATCAGAGCCAGGTCTATGCGTAGATGATATGCATGAGTAGAACACAAAGAGTTTTGGGCGGTGATAGTCATACTGCTTACCGCCAACGTCTTATTTTGATTCGGCGGTATTGTGGGATGAAGTGGCCCGGACCAACCTTACATGTCCACGCACATCAGACAGGTTCCACTGATAGACATGCAACTAGTTTTGCATAAAGGTGGCTGGCGGGTGTCTGTTTCTCCTACTTTAGTTGAATCGAATTTGACTGCGGCCAGTCCTTGAAGAAGGCTAAAACAGCAAACTTGACGAACCCCCGTTGTGATTTTGATGCGTAGGTAAGAACGGTTCTTGCTAGAAGCTCGTAGCAGCCACGTAAACTTGCAACAACAAAGTAGAGGACGTCTAACTTGTTTTTGCAGGGCATGTTGTGATGTGATATGAACAAGACATTATGTGATATACATTATTGTATGAGATGATCATGTTTTGTAAAATTTATTGGCAACTCGCAGGAGCCTTATGGTTGTCTCTTTATTGTATGAAATGCAAACGCCATGTAATTGCTTTACTTTATCACTATGCATTAGCGATAGTTGTAGAAGCAACAGTTGGCGAGACGACCATGACACTACGATGGAGATCAAGGTGTCAAGCCAATGATGATGGTGATCATGACGGTGCTTTGGAGATGGAGATCAAGGCACAAGATGATGATGGCTATATCATGTCACATATTTTGATTGCATGTGATGTTTATCTTTTATGCATCTTATTTTGCTTAGTACGGTGGTAGCATTATAAGATGACCCCTTACTAAAATTTCAAGGTATAAGTGTTCTCCCTGAGTATGCACCGTTGCGACAGTTCGTCATGCTGAGATACCACATTCTGATCGGGCGTGATAGGCTCCACGTTCACATACAATGGGTGCAAGACAGTTTTGCACGTGCGGAAAACTCGGGATAAACTTGACGAGCCTAGCATGTACAGACATGGCCTCGGAACACTGGAGACCGAAAGGTCGAACGTGAATCATATAGTAGATATGATCAACATAGAAATTTTCACCATTGATGACTATTCCATCTCACGTGATGATCAGACATGGTTTAGTTGATTTGGATCACGTATCATTTATATGACTTGAGGGATGTCAATCTAAGTGGGATTTCTTAATTAATTTGATTAATTGAACTTAATTATCATGAACTTAGTCCTGATAGTATTTGCATATCTATGTTGTAGATCAATGGCCCATGCTACCATTCCCCTGAATTTTAATGCGTTCCTAGAGAAAGCTAAGTTCAAAGATGATGGTATCAACTACACGGACTAGGTCCAACTTGAGGATTATCCTCATTGCTGCACAGAAGAATTATGTCCTTGATGCACCGTTGGGTGAAAGGCCTGCTGCAGGAGCAAATGTTGATGTTTTGAACGTCTAGCAAGCTCGATGTGATGACTACTCGATAGTTCTGTGTGCCATGCTTTCCGACTTAGAATCGGGACTTCAAAGACGTTTTGAACGTCATGGAGCATATGAGATGTTCCAAGAGTTGAAGTTAATATTTCAAGCAAATGCCCGAGTTGAGAGATATGAAGTCTCCAACAACTTCTATAGCTGCAAGATAGAGGAGAACAGTTTTGTTAGTGAACACATACTCAAAATGTCTGGGTATCATAATCACTTGACTCAGCTGGGAGTTAATCTTCCATATGATAGTGTTATTGACAGAGTTCTTCAATCACTGCCACCAAGCTACAAAGGCTTCGTGATGAACTATAATATGCAAGAGATGGAGAAGACAATTCCCGACCTCTTCGCAATGCTCAAAGCTGCGAAGGTAGAAATCAAGAAGGAGCATCAAGTGTTGATGGGTAACAAGACCACTAGTTTCAATAAAAGGGGCAAGGGAAAGAAAGGGAACTTCAAGAAGAATGGCAAGCAAGTTGCCACTCCCGGGAAGAAGCCCAAAGCTGGACCCAAGTCTGAAACTAAGTGCTTCTACTGCAAATGGACTGGTCACTCGAAGCGGAACTGCCCCAAGTATTTGGCGGAAAGGAAGGATGGCAAAGTGAACAAAGGTATATTTGATATACATGTTATTGATGTGCACCTTACCAATGCTCGTAGTAGTGCCTATGTATTTGATACTGGTTCGGTTGCTCATATTTGTAACTCGAAATAGGAGCTATGGTTTAAACGAAGATTGGCTAAGGACGAGGTGATGATTCACGTCAGGAATGGTTCCAAGGTCGATGTGATCGCCGTCGGCACACTACCTCTACATCTACCTTCGGGATTAGTTTTAGACCTGAATAATTGTTATTTGGTGCTAGCGTTGAGCATATACATTATATCTTGATCTTGTTTAGTGCGAGACAGTTATTCATTTGAATCGGAGAACAATGGTTGTTCTATTTATATGAGCAATATGTTTTAAGGTCATGCACCCTTGAAGAGTGGTCTATTTTTGTTGAATCTCGATTGTGGTGATACACATATTCATAATATTGATGCCAAAATATACAAAGTTGATAATGATATTGCAACATATTTATGGCACTGCCATTTAGGTCATATTGGTGTAAACCGCATGAAGAAACTCCATGCAGATGGGCTTTTGGAATCACTTGATTATGAATCATTTGATACTTGCGAACCATGCCTCATGGGCAAGATGACTAAAACTCCATTCTCCGGAACAATGGAGCGAGCCAATGACTTATTGGAAATAATACATACCGAGGTATGCGGTCCAATGAGTGTTGAGGCACGCGGCGGGTATCGTTATTTTCTGACCTTCACAGATGATTTGAGCAGATATGGGTATATATATCTACTTAATGAAACACAAGTCTGAAACATTTGAAAAGTTCAAAGAATTTCAGACTGAAGTGGGCAATCATCGTAATAAGAAAATAAAGTTTCTACGATCTGATCGTGGAGGTGAATATTTGAGTTACGAATTTGGCCATCATTTAAAACAATGTGTAATAATTTCACAACTCACGCCACCTGGAACACCACAGCGTAATGGTGTGTCTGAACGTCGTACCGTACTTTATTAGATATGGTGCGATCTATGATGTCTCTTACCGATTTACCACTATCGTTTTGGGGTTATGCATTAGAGATAGCTACATTCACGTTAAATAGGGCACCGTCTAAATTCGTTGAGACGATACCGTATGAACTGTGGTTTGGCAAGAAACCTAAGCTGTCATTTCTTAAAGTTTGGGGTTGCGACAGTTATGTCAAAAGGCTTCAGCCTGATAAGCTCAAATCCAGATCGTGCGTCTTTATAGGATACCCGAAGGAAACAATTGGGTATACCTTCTACCACATATCCGAAGGCAAGATCTTTGTTGCCAAGAATGGAACCTTTCTAGAGAAGGAGTTTCTCTCGAAAGAAGTGAGTGGGAGGATAGTAGAACTTGATGAGGTAATTGTACCTTCTCTCAATTTGGAAAGTAGCTCATCAGAGAAATCCATTCGCGTGATGCCTACACCAACTAGAGAGGAAGCTAATGATGATGATCATGAAACTTCAGATCAAGTTACTACTAGGTCAACCAGAGCACGTTCCGCACCAGAGTGGTATGGTAATCCTGTTCTGAAAGTCATGTTTCTAGACCACGGCGAACCTATGAACTATGAAGAAGATATGATGAGCCCAGGTTCCGATAAATGGCTTGACGGCATGAAATCTGAGATAGGATCCATGTATGAGAACAAAGTGTGGACTTTGGTGGACTTGCCCGATGATCGGCGAGCCATAGAAAATAAATGGATCTTCAAGAAGAAGACTGACGCTGATGGTAATGTTACTATCTACAAAGCTCGACTTGTCGCGAAAGGTTTTCGACAAGTTCAAGGAGTTGACTACGATGAGACTTTCTCACCCGTAGTGATGCTTAAGTCTGTCCGAATCATGTTAGCAATTGCCGCATTTTATGATTATGAAATCTGGCAAATGGACGTCAAAACTGCATTCCTTAATGGATTTCTTAAAGAAGAGTTGTATATGATGCAACCAAAAGGTTTTGTCGATCCTAAAGGTGCTAACAAAGTCTGCAAGCTCCAGCGATCCATCTATGGACTGGTGCAAGCATCTCGGAGTTGGAATATACGCTTTGATGATGTGATCAAAGCATATGGTTCTATACAGACTTTCGGAGAAGCCTGTATTTACAAGAAAGTGAGTGGGAGCTCTATAGCATTTCTAATATTATATGTGGATGACATATTGTTGATTGGAAATGATGTAGAATTTCTGGATAGCATAAAAGGATATATGAATAAGAGTTTTTCAATGAAAGACCTCAGTGAAGCTGCTTATATATTGGGCATCAAAATCTATAGAGATGGGTCAAGACACTTAATAGTACTTTCTCAAAGCACAGACCTTGACAAAGTTTTGAAGAAGTTCAAAATGGATCAGTCAAAAAAGGGTTCTTGCCTATATTGCAAGGTGTGAAATTGAGTCAGACTCAATGCCCGACCACTGCAGAAGATAGAGAGAAAATGAAAGTCATTCCCTATGCCTCAGCCATAGGTTCTATCATGTATGATATGTTGTGTACCAGACCTGATGTGTGCCTTACCTTAAGTCTGGTAGGGAGGTACCAAAGTAATCCATGAGTAAATCACTGGACAGCGATCAAGAACATCCTGAAGTAACTAAAAAGGACCAAGGATATGTTTCTCGTTTATGGAGGTGACAAAGAGCTCGTCATAAATGGTTACGTCGGTGCTAGCTTCGACACCAATCCGGGTGACTCTAAGTCACAAACCGGATACGTATTTATATTGAATGGTGGAGCTGTCAGTTGGTGCAGTTCCAAGCAGAGCGTCGTGGCGGGATCTACATGTGAAGCGGGGTACATGGCTGCTTCAGAAGCAGCAAAGAAGGAGTCTAGATGAAGGAGTTCATATCCGATCAGGTGTAATACCTAGTGCATCGGGTGCAATGAAAATCTTTTGTGACAATACTGGAGCTATTGCCTTCACGAAAGAATCCAGATTTCACAAAAGAACCAAACACATCAAGAGACGCTTCAACTCCATCTGTTATCAAGACAAGAAGGGAGGCATAGAAATTTGCAAAATACATACGGATCTGAATGTTGCAGACCCGTTGGCTAAGCCTCTTCCACGAGCAAAACATGACAACACCAAGACTCCATGGGTGTTAGATTCATTACAATGTAATATAGATTATTGACTCTAGTGCTAGTGGGAGACTGAAGTAAATATGCCCTAGAGGCAATACTAAAGTTGTTATTTTATATTTCCTTATTCATGATAAATGTTTATTATTCATGCTAGAATTGTATTGATCGGAAACCTAAATACATGTGTGAACAAACATTGTGTCCCTAGTGAGCCTCTACTAGACTAGCTCGTTGATCAAAGATGGTTAAGGTTTCCTAACCCTGGACATGGGTTGTCATTTGATAACGGGATCACATCATTAGGAGAATGATGTCATGGACAAGACCCATCCGTTAGCTTAGCATTATGATTGTTAAGTTTTATTGCTATTGCTTTCTTAATGTCAAATACATATTCCTTCGACTATGAGATTATGCAACTCCCGGATACCGGAGGAATGCCTTATGTGCTATCAAGCGTCACAACGTAACTGAGTGATTATAAAGATGCTCTACAGGTATCTCCTGAACCGTCTCCGTCGTATCTATAATTTTTGATTGTTCCATGCCAATATTTGTTTCAACTTTTACATACTTTTGGCAACTTTTTATACTATTTTTGGGACTAACATATTGATCCAGTGCCTAGTGCCAGCTCCTATTTTTTGCATGTTTTTTGTTTCACAGAAAATCCATATCAAACGGAGTCCAAACGCGATAAAAACTTACAGAGATTTTTTGGAATATATGTGATTTTTGGGGAAAAGAATCAACGCGAGACGATGCTCAAGGGGCCCACAAGGACGGAGGGCGCGCCCCAGGGGGTAGGGCGCGTCCCTGGTCCTTGTGGCCACCTGTAAGGCGGTTGGTGCCCTTCTTCTGGCGCACGAAAGCTAATATTTGGATAAAAATCATGTTGAAATTTCAGCCCAATCGGAGTTACGGATCTCCGGTAATTTAAGAAACGGTGAAAGGCCAGAATCTGGGAACGCAGAAACAGAAGGAAACGGAGAGAGATCCAATCGCGGAGGACCAAGGACCAGAGGGGGAATCCTTCTCCCATCTAGGGGGAAGGTTAAGGAAAAATAAGAAGAAGAAGAAGAAGAAGAAGAAGGGGGGCTCTCTCCCCCTCTCTCCCGGTGGCGCCGGAACACCGCCGGGGCCATCATCGCAACGACAACCTACATCAACTTCGCCGCCGTCATCACCAACTCTCTCCCCCTCTATGCAGCGGTGTAACACCCCTTCTCCCTGCTGTAATCTCTACTTGAACATGGTGCTCAACGCTATATATCATTTCCCAATGATGTATGGCTATCCTATGATGTTTGAGTAGATCCGTTTTGTCCTATGGGTTCATTGATGATCGTGATTGGTTTGAGTAGCATGTTTTATTATTGGTGCTGTCCTATGGTGCTCTCTGTGTCGTGCAAGCGTGAGGGATCCCCGCTGTAGGGTTTGCAATATGTTCATGGTTTGCTTATTGTCTGTGTTGCGTGGGTGATAGAAACACAAACATAGATAAGTGGGTTATGGCTTATGGGAGTAAAGAGGACTTGATACTTTAATGCTATGGTTGGGTTTTACCTTAATGATCTTTAGTAGTTGCGGACGCTTGCTATACTTCCAATCATAAGTGCATGTGATCCAAGTAGAGAAAGTGTGTTAGCTTATGCCTCTCCCTCATATAAAATTGCAATAATGATTACCGGTCTAGTTATCGATTGCCTAGGGACAAATAACTTACTTGTGACAAAAAGCTCTCTACTAAAACTAACTTAGTTGCTTCTATGTCTTATGGCACAATGACCGAAAGCACTATTGATGATGATTTTGTTATGCCCATTGCTTTTTGTGATGATTATGATTGGGAACATAATGATACTTCTTATAATCTTGGAAATCTTTTTGGCACCAACTTGGGAAATTATGATGATAGCAATTGTTATACCATTGGTGCTATTCATACTTTTAATGATGAGAGCGATTGTGCTTATGATATGCCAAGCCACAAGTTTGGGGATGCTATGTTTGATGAGAATGACATGTTTGATAATTTATTTGCTGCAATTAATGTTTGTCCCAAGCTTGGGGATGCTATGTTTAATGAAGATGATCTTTTTAGTCCCCTTACTTTGAATGATCAAATTTGCTATGATGATTGCATGCCTCCCACTTATGATGATTATTGTGATGATACTTATGTTATAAAAAGTAGTGATAATTATTGTCATAATTTTGAATATCCTGTTACTGAACATTACTCTTCTAGTGTGGGAACAATTTATAATATTCGAGTTTCCTATGATACTCCCATTATCATGAATGAAAACAAAATTGCTTATATGGAGAGTAATAAATTTTCTATGCTTTCGGATCATGAAAAGAATGATTTATGTGATGCTTATATTAATGAATCTATTCACGATGCTACTGAAAATTATAATTAGATAGGAACTTATGATTCATGATGCTCTTGTTATGTTTCAATTCTTATCTTTTATGAGAGCATCATTGAAATCATCATGCCTAGATAAAAATGAATTAAAGAAAAGCGTTTGTTGGGAGACAACCCAACACTTTTACCTACTGTTTTTGTGTGTTCACATGATTAGGCTACTGTAGTAGTCATGTTTTATTGCTTTCATTTCAATAAAGTGCCAAGTAAGTCCTTTGGGATGGCTTACGGTGATGGTTGACTTGATTCTGTCCAAAAACAGAAACTTTTGCGCTCAGTACAGGAATTTTGAAAATTCACTGGAATGTGATTTTGATCTGAATTTTTTACAGATGATAGATATACAAATTACCCAGGTTTTCCTATTGTTTCAGAATTTTTGGAGTAGTAGAAATATGGTTGGAGTACAGATTACTACAGACTATTCTGTTTTTGACAGATTCTGTTTTCAATGCATAGTTTGCTTGTTTTCTAGTTTCTATGGCTTATGTTGCTCAATATAAATTGTGGAAATGTTATGCTACAGTAGGCATTGTGTGGAAACAATTATGAATCTTGTCTTTGGAAGTAACAAAAGTGAAATGGTTTGCTCTTTATCATACGAACCTATCTCACGAAGTTCCGTTAAGTTTTGTGTGATTGAAGTTTTCAAGTTTCGGGAGAGATGTCGATATGAGGAGAATAAGGAGTGACAAGACCCTAAGATTGGGGATGCCCAAGGCACCCCAAGTTAATATCCAAGTAAGATCCAAGCAACTAAGCTTGGGGATGCCCCAGAAGGCATCCCCTCTTTCGTCTCCAACATTATCGGTAACCTGACTTGGAGCTATATTTTCGTTCGTCACATGATATGTGTTTTTCTTGGAGCATCATTTTATTTTGTTAGGATTTGATTGCTTTTACTTATAATAATGTTTTTCATCTTTTATTTTAATAAAAGTGGCATTGATAGCCTTTACTATGCTTATTTTACAAAACTACATGTTGCTGTTTGAAAACAGAAAGTTTATCGCTGTTGCAAAAATTCCCTATAAAAGTCAGAATGTGATAAAATGTTGAATATTTTTGCAAAATAATCTCTGATAAATATTCTACAGTGTGGTAGATTTTCATAATCTTTGGAGTTTAAGAAGTGTTGATACTCTTGCATTCTTTACAGACTGTACTGGTTTGGCAGATTGTTGTTATGTTTGCATTGTTTGCATATGTTTGCTTGTTTAATGATTCTATTTGAGGATAGGAGTATTAAATATGCAGAGGCATTTAGTATGTAATGTTGAATAATAATTTTAGTGATTTTCTACAGTAGATAATGATAAAGATTTTAGTAATCCCTAGTTGTTTTCAGGGGGGTGCTGGGGGTTCTGTCATCCCCATTTCAACTTCCTGAGAAAATTTAACATGATGACATGATGATCATGCAAGGACAAGCAAAGGCTAAGCTAGGGGTGTGACAATGCAATGTTGAATAATAATTTTAGTGATTTTCTATAGTAGATAATGATAAGGTTTTTGCATTGGTTTATACTAACTTATCTCATGAGTTCTTGTTGAGTTTTGTGTGGATGGAGTTTTTAAGATTTAGGGAAACCGTGATATAAAAAGAATTAAGGAGACACAAAAGCTCAAGCTTGGGGATGCCCAAGGCATCCCAAGATAATATTTCAAGAAGTCTCAAGCAACTTAGCTTGGGGATGCCCCGGTAGGCATCCCACTTTTCTTCATCAACAATTATCGGTTAGTATCGGTTGAGCCTAAGTTTTTTGCTTCTTCACATGGGTTGTGCTATTCTTGGAATGTCATTTTGTTTTGTTTTGCTTGCTGTTTTAAATAAAATACTTAAATCTGAAAGTTTTTAAATAAGAGAGAGTCCACACTTAGCTACCCATTTACATAACTACTCGCTTGATCTTCACTTATATCTTTTTGGAGTAGCTTGTCCTTTACTCTTGTGCTTCACTTATATCCTATGAGTAAATTGTTGAATAAATTGAATGTCATGAAGTTGAAATCATATCATGCCTAGTGGTAGATTCACATTGGGTTTAGAAAGTGAAATATTTTGAGGCTTGACAATCACAATATTAGTCATACAAGCAATTCACAATTGATTAGTAGAAGGAAGAGAAATTTCACATGCAAATACACTATCTTGGAAATCTTTTGTTATTGTGAACCCCCATCAAAATATTATATGCCAAAAAAATTGACGTTGGACAAGGAAGACAACGTAATGGTTTATGTTTGTTCATATTCACATAGAAGTTATATTGTCATAGATCCTTCAACATGTGGTGCTTGCCCCCTATCTTTGCTAGCCAAAAATTCCGCACCAAGTAGAGATACTACTTGTGCATCCAAAAATTCCTTAAACCCAGATCTTATTTTCAAGAGTCCACCATACCTACCTAGGGATTGAGCAAGATCCCTCAAGTAAGTTGTCATCGATGCAATAAGGCAATAAAAATTGCTTCTAAAAGTGTGATATCATTTAGTGTAAGAGAAAATTGAGCATTGTACGAACTTGTGATGGTGAAGAATAAAAGCGACAGACTGCATAATAAAGGTTTCCATCACAAGGGGCTCTACTTCCCTCTACGAAGGGCCTATATTTTACTTTTATGTATTTACTTTTATGCAAGAGTCAAAGTTTTTCTCTCTGTTCCTTTTTATTTTTCTCCTTTGGCAAGCATCATGTGGTGAGGAAACATCTAGTCCATGGTGGAATCTATACAAAGACTTGTATTTAGGAACGGAGAGAGTACTTATTAAAGAAGAACGGAACAGGAACATGCTAAAGAAGAGCAAGCAGATTTTGGATAATAAAATGATCGTTGCGCAGTGCCCACACATGATGAACCAGAGCGCATTAAGAATGCAACTCCTTGCTGTCTTTCTATATGTGGTGCACTTGATTTTCGAAAGTAAAGTAGGAACATTAGCTGACCAATTAAACGTTATCTGTTTTAGTAATATCAGCATCATATCATATTCGTATTTGAGCAACAAGTTTGGAATTATGAGTGGCACATTGTTTAGCTTGATGGATTCAGGAGTAGTGCTAAGCAGGTACGATGATGGTATTGAATATAAAGGCATGTCTGCATGCAAGTCACGTGACTTTTGTCATTTGGTTCAGTCGGCCATTTCAGGCGGTTGGATGAAGATGCTACGTCTCCTAACTCTTCTTCTTCCTCGTCTCCGATTCTTCCCATACAGAACACCGCACGGGCCACCGGCCCCGACCCCCCCGCCCCCCTTCCCTGAACCGCCCCCACTGCCTGTGTTCCTCCGCCACCCCCACCCCCACCCCCGCCCCACCCGCTTCGAGTTTTCTTCGTCTGACGAGGCCCCACCACCGCCCCCCACAACCACCGTCCCCACCTGAGCCCCTTCCTTCGCACCGGCGAACTCCGGCGAGCTCTGAAAAATCGACTAACCCAATTTTGAAATTTAGTCTTCTGTCATTTAACTAGTGTGGAATATAAAAGGGAAAAACCATAAGCATTGCGAGTATAGTGTTGAGCGTGCCATGGCGGATCTGAAGGTGCAAACCGGACAAAGGCAACTTCGCAACCAATGTTTGCTTCCAACTAGCAAGTAAGTGATGGACAAGAAATCAGAGTAAAGCAGTGGCGGTCTATTTTCTTGCTGCGATAAATAAGTTGAGCAGATACGAAAGAGTACCACCTCTGGTGCGGCGCCGTGTATGCATCTGCTGAGAATTTGATGGTGATGCGGTAGCGATGGCTGTCGGTGGCGTGGAAGCAGATCTAGGAGGGTAGACGGTGGCGGCGGGGCGCGGTGGACGAGATGGTCATAGGAGCGGCTTCGTCAAGGTGGACGACGGCGGGGATGAAGCGAGAGGATGGGATGCAAGGATCCCGGTCCGAAGCTGCAGATGAGAGAGGTAGATCTCTTGTAATGGATGACGGCGTCGGGGTATCAGCTCCGGCATGGTGGAGGAGGACGGTGGTGGATGGGGTGGCGGACGGAGGAGGCTGGGGTGGAGAGGCTGTTTTGGCGCCCACGGAGTACGAATGGGGAAATGGAGGGAGAGAGGAAGGGGGAACCATGTCTTCAGGGCGCGCTTGTCCCAAATGCGAGGAAATTTACAAACTTAGCCCCCATTTAAAATTTCCTACATCACAGCAATATTAGTCGGTTGGGGATAGGACGGTAATATCGCATACACCGAATATTTGCCGACAAGAGTTTCTTTTTGGCACCCACCGTTTATGAATCGGGGAGGGAGTCGATTTCGGTCAAGGAGACACTGTGTTTTGGCGCCCACCGTGATGAATCCAGGTGAGAGGCGGTTATGTCACGTTTCAGAGAAATTACAAACCTACCCCTATCGAAACCTATAGAAATCGAGCCGATAGGCTTTGCGTGTCAGGGATAGGCAGTAATTTCCATCTCGCAGGTTTCGGGCGGTTACTGTGACTATCCCCGCTTCGTTCAAAGTTTTGCAGAGCAAGAGTGCACGTTTACCGTGCCAACTCAATTCGAATCAAGTTTGTATTCTATTTTTGTTCGGCAGGATCCATTTGCGATTGGAATAAAATTTTATATACATGATTTTTTTATATATACTTTCAAAAGCACAACAAAGAATTTTGCTCCTTTATATGTATATAATATGATTTAAAAATACCATGATCTCAAAATCATAAGGTTGAATTCAAAAAAAAAATTAAACCAAATTATGTCTACTAAAATGTATGGATCAGTAATATCTACATATTAAATAACATAGATGCGCGTGAATTGATATGAGTATGCATGTTTGATAGATGAATTTTCGTTCGAATATGAATTACATGTATCATCATCTCGAATTCAAATATTTGAACCCCTTTTATGTTGACTCCTTTCACGCCCATCTCTCTTGCGTGCTCCTTCATGTAGCTATCATTCTCTTTTCTCCAGCTCACCCGCATGCTCACTTCATGTTTCTCCTATCTTTGCAAACATGGTCTCTCGACGTCTCCCTTGAGAAGTGTCACACTCTCCCTATCATTATACATTACACGGTTTTCATTATCTCTCACGTCTCTACCATTCTCTGGTATCAATAGGTACCTAAGCTTTCTTTTTCACCGCCACACACACAGTCTCACTCGTCTTTCACTTTGTATTTCTCTCTATGGGGTTCTCTCACACACCCTATATGTCTCTAGATATGACTCATACCACTAAAATTACTCTCTCCTACAGACACGACATTTGTTGCGGTCTCCTTTCCGTCTCCATCCCAGATATAAACTGACATTATTCATTTGTTTACCGATCAGACAAACTCCCCCCCCCCCGCTCTCTCTCACACACACACGCGTCTCTCCTACTTCCACTCACCTTCCCAACTATCGTCTCTCTCTCACACACACACAAAACTCTCGCTTTCGCACCCCTGACTCGTATTTCTCTCACACCATTGATCGACTAGCCTCCAGATAGGTTTATACACCCGCATACTCGTGCTTCCACTATCCCGTACATGTCTCTCTCGCGCTCCTTGTATCTATGTAGATTTTTCGTCCCTTCTTGAGACACGCCCTCTCGATCGTGCACACACACACTATCGCCTCATTTTAAGCTGATACCTCTCGCACACACACTCTTTGTGTCTTTGTCACACATGCACTCCGTCCTCCTCCTCTCTCCCTCTCTCTCACACACACACATGGGCTTTTTGCAACAACTAGCAAGATGCCCATGTGTTGCACGGAACATCAAGATGCATTTGTATGGTAGTTTATCTTGTGGGAGAAAAGGATGAACGAGGGAAGGCCTTATTTGCAAATGTGGAAAGGGGTGTGGGTATCTTTTTGCAAAATTGCCATAGTTTCATTCCTATCCGTCAGATATAAATCTGATGGCCTATATTGCAGGATGGCAGGCACACCATCATCACCAACTCTGTTTTTTTTATCTCTACTCTTATAAAAAGCATAGTCAGTGATGATGGTGTGCCTGCCATCCTGCAATATAGGTCATCCGATCTATATCTAACGGATAGGAAGGAAACTATGACAATTTACCCACACTCCTCTCCACATTTGCAGATAAGGCCTTGCCTCGTTCATCCTTTTCTCCCACAAGATCTTGATGTTCCATGCAACGCATGGGCATCTTGCTAGTAAGAATAGAAATTAGAGACATACCACTTCTCGAATCTTAACACCAACAACATTCCTCCCTTATCTCATCAAAACCGCCAAAGGAATATATTTTGAGTGAAACATAAGATATTTTTAGTGATATACGTATTTCAAAACTAGACTCTTTTTTCTATCAAATCGGTGAATATGTATTAATCTACTTTGATCGTGTGGCGACGCATTGGCACATTGCTAGTAGTTATTACTACTGTATAATTTTTTGGACACGAGACAAATGGTGGAGTACATATACGAAGAGAAGAGGCGCACGCACGCAGTCGGTCTCTCGCTGTCTCGCACACATGAGAGTTACGTAAAGGCACCGTTAACAAATAACCCCTAAAACCCTAGGTGCACAATTACTGCATGCGCGGGTACAGGGTACGTGGTGGAGCGCACCTTTGTAGGAATAGTCATCTCGCGTGATAATTTGATCCGTAGGAGTTGATGGTCGGGACCACAGGTGAACGACCTGGAGGCGGTGGCTCGCCAGTTGCCACAGATCGAGTAGCCACGTTTAAAATATCATTTTTTAGCAGGGTAAGAGTTCCGATTTTCAAGGGCGCGTTATAAGTACTTAAGTAGTTTTTAGAATGATTGGTATGGAGCGAAAATGGAATTCATAAATACTACCTCCTCACACTTTCTCTCTCAGTCGCACACACAAAATCAGTATTAAAAAAATAGAGCGCACCTAAAACGTCCAAATCCAAATAAACACAAACTGGAGCTAAATTCAAATATATGGAAATATTGTAGCGTCAAGAACTTTTCCAGGAAAAAAAAGTTGAGTAATATTCGGGGATTGTTTTCACACACAAAAAAAGGTTCGGTGGATGTCCTTCGAGCGCAACACGGTGACGCACCGTTCGATCAACCGCGCGGCCGCGGTTCACGCTCTTGCACAGGATTCCGTATCGTGGCTGTGGTAACTAATATAAGCGCTGCCTCAGTCTAATGTTTACGTGTACTAGTATGGTTTTCTTTTAAGTTTGACCAACCCTATATAAAACTAAACTAAGCTCCCATACGCGCACTCATCAATATGCCGCCGCCGCCGTTGCACATGCCGGCGCCCGCCTGCTCCGGCCAACCATTTCTTGCCCATCACCGCCGTGTCGCCGCCATCCCTGTACCATGAAGCCGAAGGCTCGCCCGCTCACGTCGTCTGTAGTCCCTCCTTGTGATGCCGCTGCGCTGCCAAGCACGCGAGCAGCTGGTGGAGCCGTGTCTATGCACGCATCGTACGAAGAGGAGGACGAGCGTGTGCTCTAGCACGCCGGCGAGGAGGAACTAGCATTTCATTATCTTCTCCGCCCGCGCAGAGGAGGCGCGCATGGTGGCTGTCGCGGTGGAAGCCGGTCGCGCCCGCGACGAGCCCGCAAACCGGGTGCGGACGCGGAATCTACCATTGAGACCTTGAATGCCACGTGGATCCTACAATCTGAAGGAGCAATTTGGGTCAGTCGACTCTTGTGAGCCATTGGATGCAACATGGATGACTAGAAGGGCTTCTTCAACCTCCGAAATTGATGCACCGTTCATCTTCTCAGCCCGCCACATGCCTAACCGCCTGCCGCCGCCGCCCCACCCTCCCCTGAACCGCCTGCCACCGCCATGCTCCCCCCACCCCCGCCATCCGTTTAACCCTGGGCACAATCCATTTTTTCCGGCGAACTGCATTCCACACCCAACACTCGTAAGATAGATCATGGGCACCCAGCCACCCTAATATAGATACCGGGGTAGCTTCTCTGCTGTCTTCTTCCTTCGCTCCGTCGAACTTCTTTCACAAATCGACTGACCCAAATTATACTACCAGTATGAACGTATCAAGTATAGTACGAACACAAAGATACGAGCAGTAGTACCAACTGCAAGAAGAATAGTAGTAAGACATAGTACTAGTACTACTCTACATACTAAAGAGCTCAAATAACGAGAAAGAACATAAACATAGTTCTGCTGGGGGCACAACACAGCACACCCCTGAAATAAAACTAAGCAACTAGTCCGCTTGACACTGTAGTAGAACCAGCACGAGCGACGACACTGCCACCTTACTCGGAGTCCGAGTCCACATCCTCGACTTCGTCCTCGTCCCTCTTCCTCTTCACCGCCGCTTCTTTGCTTGAACCGGACACCGGGCTCTGCTTCTTCATCCAACCCTTGTAGATATTTAAACAAAGGTAGGCATCCATTGCTGCATACAGGATGTGATCTTCATCTATTGTCTTCGACTCCCATGCATGATGAAACTCGTGGTGAGGTTTCTTTAGTTTAGCGTACGAAGGATCAATCATGGCTGCTGCCAAGGTCAGCATTGAAGGCTAAGAGGAGGACACTAGGCTTGCCTTCTGGAGATCGAAGGGCTGGCCTACAACGAGGCCTATCCGACCCAGGACATCCTTGTCGTTCTTAAAGTCTACAGTAACGAATTTCACTCTTTCGTCCTTGAGGAAGTTCTTAAAATCTTGGCACTCAACGTCAGCATGGCATATGTGGTAGACCAAGCAATCGTTATGTACACAAACCTGGATCACGACGGGCTTCTTCTTATCTGCGTCCTTTAGAATCTTCTCACTTTCCAGGACTATGGTGTACTCAACATCTAGCCCAGCGACCCACTCATCCTTTGAACTGTTGAACATGTGCAGGAAGCGAGCAAGGCATGCTTTCACCGTCGCGGATCCACGGGTGTAGATGACGATGAACTCATCGCCGGTGATGGCTCTAACCCGGTACCCAGTGGCGACCATGGAGATTTGGGAGGCCATGGATTTTGGTGGAGGGTTAGGAGAAGTTGAAATGGTGTAATGTGAAAGGACGGGACGACTATAAGGTAGAAGACGGGGACGAGTAGGGCGTGCGAACGGCGTGGGGTTGTTGGCTTGCCCAGTGGATAAACGGCTGCAATCCCCCAGAGAGTTCTCGAGTACTATGCGGGACCCACTAGATGTCATATCTACTAGACCCATATCATAGGCCTAACGGTATAGCTTCTGCCTGTTCGCACGCCATGCCGGCGCATGTATGTAACTTCACTTAATTCCCTCAACCTTCGCGCCTCCCACGACCTTCTCCTCCCTCGCGCGGTCGCGCCCTTTGAGACTTCGACCAGGTATAGATGAGCAATTTGTTTTGCCTACTCCGCATGCATGATACTCCCTCTGGTCCTTTTTACTTCCAACAACCATTTGCAAAGTTTTTGACCAAATTTATACTAAAAATATCAATACCTACAATACTGATTATAATGAGTATAAAAACTACGCTTTATAATGAGTATAAAAATATTGATTTTACATTGTGAATGTTGATGTACATTTTTCTATATGTTTGGTCAAAGTAGAGGTACATTGACTTCAGACAAAACTTAAATGCACAATGCAGACTAGTTCCTACGTCCAGGTGCGTGCCATGTCCTATCTAGTCATCACAACAAGGTTAGCTATTAGAGTACCACTACCTCCCTTCAATGTTAAAAGGCTCGATTCAAAAATTTCACCTACTCTTACCAAGATAGAGGCGGTGGAATAGTTTTTGTAGTGTTTTCTAGAGTCTGGACTCCATCTTCAGGAACCTTCGCCGCCACCGGCAAGAATGCAAGGAGATGAACCAGAAAGGAAATGAGGCTGGAATGAGTAGTTCCGTATTTTATATAGTGGAAGAGGTGGGTAAATATCTGCTATACAGTACCTCCGGTGGCAAGGCCATGTCTCTATGCACACACATCTCAGCCGTTGGTTCCAAGTAGATCGAATGGCTCACGTTGTCCAGAGGCAGACATACCATCACCACCAACTGAGATTTTTATAGGAGTGGTCATGCATGCATGTGGTGTAATTAATGCATCGGTTTACACAAATTTTTGAAAAAAACGAGAGTACTAATTAAGTACTTTTGCAAACTATGAAATTTTTTTAGCTGTGCAAACTACGGAATTAATTCCACCATTCATCATCTACCTTGGTTGAAGAGATTTTCAAATTAAGCCCTATAAACCGGAAAGGAGGGAGTACCACATTACCACCACTATGGCCAGCCTTAATCATCGCATGCAATAATTTAGTGCACCTTGAAATCTAAACGCCTGCTTGACTATCCTTCTCCCTCAAGCAGTCCCACCACTCCACCCCATGTGGAAAAAATCTGCATGCATGACTCTCCTCCCCCGCGCTCGTCCAATCCGTTGTGGCCAGCAATATTTCCACCCCTTCCCTCACCCGTAATTTACTCCAACAAATATGCCCACATAGCTGCTTCAGTTACTTAACTGTAGGTGCGTTGGGTCACTGACATGTGGGCCCAATAGGCATCTGGCCCACATGACAGTGACGCAACTGGACCTGCAGTTAAGTCAGTGAAGCTCAGTCCATATATTACGTAGGTGTGCCATTGCTCGCTATAAATACTGCGCCTCCCGCGGCATTCAGAAGAACGCTCACCTTCATCGCTATCTCCTCCCCCTCCCTCTCATGTCGACCACCATGGCATCCCCCCTCCCAAACCCTAGGCGCCCCTCGCTGCACCGCGTGGACGGTCACGCGTCGTCGTTCCATTCCTCGCCGCCACTAGTCGAGGAGGACGCATCGGTATTCCGCTCCTTGCCGCGACGCATCGAGGTGGACACGTCGGTGTTCCCAATCTCGCTAGCACGGGTGTCGGAGGACGCGTTGGCTCCCCGCTACGAGGAGAACGCCGCGCCGCCCGCCGAGCCCCCCTGCCTTGAGGAGCTTTGGAAAGAAATGGATGTCGCCTTGTGGGAGGCTTTGCCTCCGGCCGAGCGCGCCAAAATAGAGGCGGAGAAGAAGGCAGAGGAAGAGAAGCGCGCCGCGGGGCAAGCTGCCTGACAGGCCTATGTCGCGTCTGAGAGAGTCAGGCAATTGGCTCTTTGGCAGAAGGCTCATGCGAGGGCCGTGAGGGTGGCGGAAGACGCCCGTGCCAAAGCCCTGAGTGAAGTCGGGCCCAAGCGCCTCATCTACGCTTGGTGGTACGTGGATCGGGTGCACGCTTCCAGCGAGGAGGAGTACTTGTTGGTGCCGGATCACCACACTGGTGAGATCGCGCTCGCCCGCCGGCAAGCCGCCAATCAGCACCTCGCGAGTTGCAAGGCTGAGGAAGAGGTGTTGTGTCGGCGTGCTGGGAAACGGCCACGCACCAGGGCACTCGTGGCATGCCGCAAGAGCTCCTGTGAGTGTCGTGGCTTTTATTGGGAATATAATTTAGTTTCGTAAGGCGATCTCATTAGTTTTGGGACGCAAATGGTAAATCCCGAACGTTCAAGAATTATTAGCGTCTTTAATTAGGTATGTAAAAGGAAAAGTTTGGAAACCTTGTGTATCCGTACGCATTTTGTAAGTACGTGCATATAGCACAAACTTTACTATATACTATCGCACTACACGTCTCTCTATATATGCTTGCAGACTGTGCTACTCCCTCCATCCAAGTGAATAAGTCATCTTTGGTTGTGCACCATGACCAAGAAGGTGGGAAGACATATACACCTAGACGGAGGTAGTACTACTATTACTTATGTACGTGCAAATGCATGTTTTAACATTACGATGTGGTTTTTGTAAAAGTAGAAAAACATCACTAGTCAAGCTTGTGAAACGATTCAATGCAAAACAAATGCAAAAATGCTTGTTTGATTGTTTACTTTTAGCTTCCTTCTCTTTGGTTATTTCTCTGTCATACTTTGTACGGAGTATCTCACTGGTTGGGAAGGCATGCAAATTCCCAAACCGCTTCCTACACCCTGTATCGAATTTTTTGCCTAACAATTTGTGTCGTGCAATTGGAATTCCAACTTGAGTACTACTACTAGTAGGAGTACCAGGGGCCAGTTCTTTTAGGCTTCTAGATTAGTAATCCCATATCTACTACCTCCGTCCTAGTTTATTGGTCCCCATTGTAATCTGTGTCCAATTTTGATCATAAATTTAACTAATGAAATGTTTGTGCATTTCACATGCACTAACATTTTATCAGTTAAATCCTTGGTAAATTTTTTGCACAAATTACAATGGTGACGAATAAACCAGGACGGAGGTACTAGTAGTTTGGAAGCCCAAATAAATGAGTGAGGCACCTTAATGTTACTCTCCACTGTGACTAGTCTTATGGAAAAAGCTGGGGAAGAGATGGCTTATTTTTTAAGCCGCCAAAAGAACTGACCCTAGGATCATGATGGCAGCGCGGTTTTGTTTATCAGGCAAAACTGTGTGTACACATCATACCATGCATCTCTGCATGCACCATACCCTGATATGTGCCGCCACGCTCTGCAGCCCAAAGTAGGAGAGAGGGTCGCAAGTATCAGACTTCGACCTGCTGGCTGGAGTTTCCCCCGTCAGGCACCCATCTGGTTCAAGTTGTCGGCCAATCTCCACAGCTTAATAAATAGTAACGAATAACTGAGCCTGTTAGTCAGATGCGTACACTTGGTGTAGTAGGATCTTTATTTAGTTTGATGCATACACTTGTTCTTTTTTGGTAGCCCTTTTGTAATGATGGCTGATGTTTGGTTTGGAAGAGAGAGCTGCGTCTTTACTCTTCTGGCTTGCTTACTGCTTCTGTTGCACCCCCATCCCTGGTTGCTGCTGCTGTTGTTTTCAATGTACAATCAGTAGTATATTTTGTGTGTTGGTTGAATAAATGTGTTGTTAGAACGACAAACACAATGTTTTGGAAGTCATTGCACGGTCCGATCCTTTAGTGCCCCGTACTGTACATAGCGCATACTATTCTTCGTACGGAACACATTTCCCACTTGTTGATAACATGCAGCCCACTGATGAAGGCCCAATAGAGGAGCCCATAATTAACTAGAACGGAGGCTCTCACATGAATCCGGCCCAGGTACATGCTCATGGTCCCCTAAACATAAATAAATAAAGCTAAATGCTCATGCACCAGTTCTTTAAATTCACGATTTAATAGGAGGATATTATTTCCTATGGTAGTGTCGTTACATTCAGTCGATATAATTCTTAGGCAAAGACAACGACCAGTCTTCTTTCTCCCACCATTTTCTTCCTGCAACCAGTGGACCCATGCAAATCGTAGTCAATGTCGTAAATAGTTCCGGTCCATTTTTCTATACCCCTATATAGTGTGCGAATAACTTTGAAAGTTGGTCGGTGGATGAAGCAAATCCGACGGTACAGAGATGGCAAATCCGAGCACTACTGGCCGTTGGATATCATCTACATTCCACCAGATTTTGCCACTTGTACAATCTAGAAGACTCCATGGCTGAACTTAATCATAATGCACAAACCTCAAAACACAAGCACTTCTCCTTTGTTCTCTATCTTAATTGCCCAAACTTTTTTTAAATGAATTGTCACTTTTTGTTTTTACAATATGCTTTACAATCCACAATTCCATGAATCTTAAAATAATTTGTTTATAAAACTAATTGATTTTGGATGAGATGAACTATAAGAATTAAACGAACATCTACATCATGCATATATGCACTACTAGGGAAAACCCTAGTAGTAGCGCGGGTTTAATGCCCACTAGTAGCGCGGGCTGCCGCGCTACTAATAAGGCGCTACAGCTATTACTTAGCAGTAGCGCGTGCGACACGCGCTACTGCTAAGACACATAGCCGCAGCGCTTGTTCTCTCCCGCGCTGCTGCTAATCTAGCTAGTAGCAGGGTGTTTACTATCCATCGCTACTAGTATTCTGTTTTTCATTTTTTTATTTTTAGTGTATTTATGCACCGTTATACAAATTTTGGTACAATACCAATTATGAGGTTTATATCATTATGTCCATAACAGTGTCTCAAATGAAGGTGGATTAGGTTCAAGTGGAGGCAATATGTGGTGCAAAAGTATACTACTAATCCAAACTTGATCTAGTTTGGACTAGTAGTACTTTCGATGTGCACCACATGTTGCCTCCACTTGAATCTAATCCGCCAGCACAAGCTATTTAATCATCATCATAGTCATTACCACCAATAGTATTTATTTAATCACCATAGTCATAGTGTAGCACATCATCATCTTCAAACTCATTCTAGCTAGCTAATCACCACCAACACTAGCTGCAGTAGCTATCTAATCACCACCAACACTAGCTAATAATAATCATCATAGTCATTACCACCAACACTAGCTATTTAATCATCATAGTCATAGTGTAGCACATCATCATCTTCAAACTCATTTCTAGCTAGCTAATCACTCCTGCTGCTCTCTCTCAAGTAAAATAACATAAAACATGTGTAGCACTCCTCCTTCATCAAGCTGGAGCATGCAGATGAACCTGTCTCCTAATCATGGGTTGCGCTTCTGATTGCTGCCCCCTAATACTTCTCTGCACTCCCCCTTCACAATTTTGCTCCAGTCTTTCACTATTAAGCATTCCTCACTATTAGAAATCCTGAATGCACTAAAGTGCATTGTAGGATATCTTGGCCGTAAGCTAACAATACTCATGGTACCTTTAGTCTCGATCCCATGAGGCACAACATTCATCGAGAGTCCCTGTTGAAGAACATCGTATAGTAACATACTTAGCAATGAAGTTTAGCTTAAAACATAATGTATGCAAAAGATGCACTGAGGAAAAATAGTAAAAATCTTACCATCTTTCCTAAATAGATGTGACCGTAGTTCAGTACGAACACTATTGGTCGCACGTTTTGAGTACTAACATTTCTAAGTGCAGGAAGAAAATTTGTCTTGACAGTATGAAGATCCTCAAGCCATGAAACATAATGACTTATCTCCTCGCAGTTTAGTTCAGCCCCGGGACAGTAGTAGGTCCTGTCTAGCAAGCGCTGGACATGTTTGCTTGAACGGAAATAAGCTGACAATAGAAATTAGTTGTGAACTATTTTTGAATAAACAATATCAAAGACATAAATATGGTTGAGAAACTCACATAGTGGTATAACTGGAGGCGTCTGCACATGGACCCAGATGTCAATAGTACCTTCAATATCATCTTCCGGACGAATATCGAAGGTGATAACCATATCAGGCTCAAATGCATAAGTCTTGCATAGTGCTCGCCAAGTTTTGCATCCAAAATAGGTGTAGTCGTCTGCGTTGTATAATTTTGCGTGGAAAATACAACCATGCTCGGTCTTCAAGTAAACTTTCTTTACCTCCATAGTATGACTGAAACCTATCTTATCCAAGACAAAAACTCTTGCATGGCAGGGGATACGCTAGTAGAATAGTAAAAAAATAAATTATAAGTTGAAGCAAATGAAGCAGATGTCATGCTTAATTACGAAAAAAGACTTGTCGTTGTGACTTAATGTATCCACTTCAAAGTTCTCATCCAGCTTGATGCTGAAGCACCTATCATCATCTAGGAAGATTCCGTCGCACAGGCCGCGCTCGTCTTCGCAGTATTTGCAAATACCGAAATCCTTTTCGTCGTCAGACATTTCCTATGTTCATAGTTGACACATTAATTGAAAATCGATCGAAGACAACTACCAGGATCCTCAACACACAAATCCGGGGCACTCGATATTTCCTACATATTCTGGGACAAGTCATCCCAAAATTCACGGAAAAATCCGGCATGACCTTTGCTAAAATAGGACATATCGAGCGCCTGAAATTTGCCGGAACGGAAATGAATCAACACTCCGTCAAACCATAGGCCACTCGGAGGTGTAACCTGCAAACATGACCTAATTACCATCTAATTTCATGAACTAGTACCTAATTAGTACCTAGTTCTTACTAACTAATTAGTACTAGGAACTACTGCCCTAATTACCATCTAATTTGATGAACCTAGGGGTGGAAAGTGGTAGCGGATATTCCAATTATCCAACTTAAAAGTGAAATAAGTGGTCAAATTTTACTCGTTTTATTATGCATTACAATAGTGTTTATTCATCATCTAAGAAAACATCATCTAAGAGAACATCCGAGCCGCATCCGTATCCGATTCATTTCCACCCATAGATGAACCCTAACTAATTTGATGCAACTAAAATTTGAAGAATCCTAGCTAGGAAGAGGTAGGGGAGGGGGAGGAGCAGGCGTGCTCACCTCGGGTGCCTGCGGCGGAGGGCGGCGTCGAGATCAGGGTCGGGGGCGGCGTCGAATCCGGGGTCGGGGGCGGCGTTGAGGGTGTGCTGAGAGCGACGGGAGAGCGCGTGGCGGCCGACGGGTGATGGCAGCGGCGACAGCGGAGGAGTTGGATTTGGGGGAAGTGGCCGTGGAGAAGAACAACCGCGCGGTGAAGTCAGAAGTAGCAGTAGCGTGTTCCAGGAAGTGCGCTACTGCTAAGCTAGCTATAGCGTTTTCCTCGATACGCGCTACTGCTATTCCTTTCTCTTTTTTCCCCTTTTTCATTTATTTTTCTTCACATTTTATTTTTTTCCTTTCACCTTTTTCTATTTCTTTCATTTTCATTTACTTTTCTATTTGCTTTCCATTTAATTTTATTTCCTTTAGCAGTAGCGCATTTCATCGTAAAGGCGCTGCTACAAAGCAAGTAGCGGCAGCGCCACGTTGATCACTACTACTATGTGTAGCCTATCGGCTAAGCCATGGGAATTTTAGTAGTAGCGCCTTTATCTTCAGGCGCGCTACTGCTACAATTGTATCTGTAGCGTCGTTTACACCAGCGCATTACTGCTACTTAGCACCAGCGTGCTTTTTTAACACGCGCTACAGCTAAAGTTCTGTGTATAAGGTTTTCCCTAGTAGTGATGACTCAATGCTTACATGCTATAGTGTGGTATTTATTCATAATTTGGTTACCAAATCTCATGCGTGCAATGCACGCGTACCTTACTAGTATTTTTCAACAAGAATATCCAACCCAGCCCAGCACATTGGCGATAACACTTTATCCTCCACCTTGGTGCGCTCGCCGCGGCGCCGCCGTCCGGCCCTGTCAACATAGTGAATCGGGAGAGGACTGTAGATGTGAGTATGACAGTACGGACCCACCAGGTCCACTCCCGAACACAAGCAAAGCGCCTCTTTTACTACTCAGATGCACCCGCCGTTTTTTTACTCTTATCCACCATGCTGATATCTGGGACCCACATCATTTCCAACATATAGTCAATTAACGACAGAATTGCACAATTTTTTTTGAAGATTTGTTCGGGGGAGCAGGCTATAAACTGGGTTGTGCGGTCTCTGTGGCCCGTCTAACAACATGACCAGCCCAACAGTTTTTTCTTTGGGAAAATAGGTAGGCCACTATTTCTTTTTGAAGAATACCCAAGCTAGGCCTATTTGTTTTCTCCGACTTAGTGGGCTGCAAATCTTTCAAGACGAGGAGGGATGCATTCCGGCCTCGCCAAAAAGTTTGGTCAGTATCTGTGAAAAGTAAATGCGACAATTAGTTTCTTTTTTTGTTTTTGTTCTTCACTGATATTTTATATTTCATTGGATTTTAACATGACATAGTACTAATTTATTTTTAAATTTGTTTTAGTATGGCTAATAATTTTTGGATTAAGACTATTTTGTTCCCCAGAAAAAATTGCGAATTTTCAAAATTTCGCACATTTTTAGTTCAATTTTTTAACCCAATGGGCATCAATTATAAAAATGGAAAATGGGATGCAATAAATTCCATGTGAATTAGAAAATGAGTAAAAAATATAAAAATAATAGCAAATGGGATGTACATGCCACAAATTTCGAGTCTGATTTGTTTACGAAAGGCTTTGTCAGTCAACACACAATTCTAGCAGCAGTGACTGTTGGATGTCCATCCAACGGCCGACGTGCTTCTTCAACCTCCGATCTTCCTGCTCCAGCCGCCTAAACCAGCGCCGGCGGGACTGCCTGCTCCCTCCTCTTGTCGCATGCTGTCATGCCGCGCAGGCTTCACCGGCCCACCCTACTCCCTTCGCTGGCCTGGCCGCACGCAATCAACTGCCTCCTTATTACGCGAAAAAAATGGTTCCTCCCACTGACATCTGGGGCGCACCGGTTCGGAGGCTGACCTATGGGCCTACTAAGTTGACGCGTATGCAGGGCTTTGTCAACTTAGTCAACAAACGATTCTAACAGCATTGACCGTTGGATTTGAATCGAATGGTCCTGCTGTTTCTTCAATCGCTGCTCTTCTTGCACCAGCCGCCCAAACCAGCGCCGGCGAGACGACCTGCTCCTGCCTCCAGTGGCCGGCTGTGCTGTCGTTGAGGCCTCACCGCCCCCTACTACTCCCACCGCTGGCCAGGCCCTACGGTGACGGCAGGCTCACACCGAAGCCGAACTAGTGAACCCTCGTACTCCTCTCCACGTGGGCTTCCAGTGCTGCGTCTTCCACGGCTCCGCGTCGTCCCCTTCCTAGGCCTCACCGTTGCCCACCGCCCTGGTGCTCTCGGCGTGGCGTGGTCAACGTGGTCAAGGAATGACTTCCATCGGAAGAGTACTGTACGTGGAGAGGCTGACAGCTGGGTCCACGGCCGCAGCAAGGAAGTGCCTCCTTATTACGCGGAAAATAATTATTCCTCCACCTGATAGCAGGGACCCACCGGACCAGCCATCGTATTTCACGAAAAAAATGTTTCCCCCCTGACAGCTGGGACCCAGCAGCTACATCTTCACACGCAAGGAAGTGCGTCCATATTACAGGCAAAAAAAAATGATTCTCCCCCTGACTGCTGGGACCACCAGCTACATCTTCGCAAGCAAGGAAGTGCTTGACAGTTGGGACCCACACGGTCGAAGCGTACGTAGCGTTGTCATTCTGGTCGCGAACGTGTACGTACATACGATCGGTCTGTCTGTACGAACGTGTAGCGCGATGAACCGTGGCCGTGTAAGGAAGAGCACGTGTGGTAGTAGAGGCGCGCACGTGTTGTAGTAGAGGCACGCACGTACCATGTACACGTACGTACAACGGCCAGGCTGCAAGAAAGTAAATACAGCCACGTACGTACATACGGGCGGGGTCTCGAACGCCTACTCGCGCATACGTACGGCCAGGGCTCGTGTACATGGCTAGGTCGGAATGGAGAAACTGCGTCGTCGTCGTGTTCATGGGGAGGCAACGGAATGTGTCGTGTTCATCGGGAGGCAACAGAACGCGTGCTGTTCATCGGGAGCCAACCGGCTTGGACGGAACAGCCGATGGAAACAAGGCCCGACGTACCATAGAACGGAGGAAACAGCCTTGTGTTCGACTGGCCATGGTGGAAACGGGATCATCTTCATCGGGAGGGGCCTGGCGTACCGCAAAACGGAGGAAACAGACCTCCTATGGTCGAAACGGGGTCCTGTTGATCGGGAGGGGTGTGGCGTACTGCAAAACGGAGGAAACGGACTTGTGTTGGATCGCTACGGTCGAAACGGGGGTCCTGTTCATCGAGAGAGGTGTGGCGTACCGCAAAACGAGACTCCACGAGATACTGTTCATCTCCACCGTCGACTACCTCCACGGGCTACTGTTCATCCACCGCCGGCTGCCTCCACGGGCTCCTGTTCATCCACCGTCGACCTCCTCCAGCCTCCACCTGCGACTGTTCATCCACGGGCTCCTGTTCATCTAGCCTCCACTGGCTACTATTCAACCAGCCCTCTCCACGGGGTCCTGTTCGACCACCCCTCCACGGGCTGCTGTTCATCCAGCCCTCCACCGGCTACTGTTCAACCAGCCCTCCACCGGCTACTGTTCAACCAGCCCTCCACGGGGTCCTGTTCATCCAGCCCTCCACGCGGTCCTGTTCATCCACCGGCTCGATCGATCGGGGTCCTGTTCATCCAGCGGCAACGGCCTCTACCACCACGGGGTCCTGTTCATCCAACCCCCCACCGGGAACATTTCATCCACCCCCCCAAACGCTCACTGTTCATCCAGAGGCAGCATCGATCGGCTTTAGTTAGCAGTAGTAGTGAAGGATTCACTCGGGTTCAGTTAACAACAAGGGATCGATCGATCGCTCGGGTTTAGTAACACGTAGCCTGCAGTGCAATCGCTCGGGTTCAGTTAGAGCCCAACGCCTCGCTTGGGTTCAGTTAGAGCGCAATGCCTCACACACACGCGCGTACGTACAAGAGAAACACGCATCGCTCGGCCCCCGACCACCCACCGTAACCGGGAACTCCCCCGATATTTTCCTCGCCCTAGCTTCTACCACGGTTTTCTCCGTCATGGACGGCCCAAAGAATGTCATGCAGCTGCGTCTCTGGCCCGCCCAGGACAAAAAGCCCATTTTCTGTCATGATTTTTTGTCATAGAAGTAGGAGCCCACCACATCTATGATGATATCGGGTTTTGCAACAATTATCGTCATAGAAGTGTCATAAGCATGACAGAAAAAAATCGTTCGGCCCAAAATGTCATGGATGTGTCTTTTTTTTGTAGTGATGGTGGTCAGCATCGACCTCCAATACACCGCCGGTCGTCCCGACAAAGATCAGAACATTGACGTCGCCCAGTTGTGCATGCGCCATCATGTCCTCATCTACCACTACTGCATGGCCACAGTGCCTTGCGGCCGTTTCAACAGGTTTGTCAATAGCACCGACTACAAGTTCGCCACGGTGGAAACCAAAGAAGATGTAAACGTGCTCAGTGTTACGGGCTTGGCCTGCAAGAACCTTGTCGAAATCCATGACCACTACAGGGTCTGGGGCAGCACGAAGAAGGACTCCCTGGTCAAACTTGCCTCGGCCATCATCGACCCCTACTACGAAAAGATGAAGCAGGATGCCCAGAGAACAAGTCATGTATCCTGGCATAGGGCCTGGACGCGGTAACTGGATGAACCTCACCTCAGGTTCGCGGCCAAGAGCGTGTACACATGCTACGAGATGCACAGGAGGATCGTTAACATGAGGAAGTGCCTCGTTACCCAAATCAATGAGCCCGGATCGAGCCACAAGCAGAGCAAGTGTCACAAGAAGTAGATGATGATCAGGTGATCATTTATGCTAGTTAATCATGCAAGTAATATGTAGTTTACTTTATTGGTGTGTGGAAATGTCATGTGTGTAGTAGCCACCTATGTAATTATGCATGTAATAGTTTACTTTGGTGTGTGCAAATGCCATGGTTGTAGTAGCCACCTATGTAAGTGGATGTTTAATTTGGTTATGCAACCATGTCCTTCTAAGTGTGTATATAATGTTGTTGTTCTATATGCAATGCCATCGCACAACACACATGTCTTATTAGCAGCAACTGTCTGTGTTATTATTGGTCTTCGCACACATTTCTGATTACAGACCTGTTTGCCACGTATCACACACATCTTGTTATATTGAACAGTCTCTTTTCTCTTGTCTTAACACAAACAGTTCATCCGAGTGAACCGCATGGCGTATATCGCACACACCTTGATCTGGCTGACCGTTTCTTTTGTGTTGCCTAATCACAAACAGTTCATCCGAGTGAACCATATGCTGTATATCGCACACACCTTCATCTGGTTGCTCGTTTCTTTTGTTCCTCCTCATAGCAAATAGTTAATTGAACTGAACCATATGCCCTGTATCGCACACGCAACTAAAATCTGAACCGTGTTTGATGCATCCTCCATTGCAAACGTTTTGCACCTTTTTTGAAGGGTTTTTTACACCACTGTTTGTGATTATTGCATCGCACACAGTTTCGTCGAAGGGTCTCTGATCGTAGTGTCGCGTTAGCAGCATCCTGCAGTAGTGTAGAGTCAATAATCTAGATTACATTGTAATGATTCTAACACCCATGGAGTCTTGGTGCTGATCATGTTTTGCTCGTGGAAGAGGCTTAGTCGGCGGGTCTGCAACATTCAGATATGTATGTATTTTGCAAATCTCTATGTCTCCCTCCTTGACTTGATCACAGATGGAGTTGAAGCATCTCTTGATGTGTTTGGTTCTTTTGTGAAATCTGGATTCCTTCGCCAAGGCAATCGCTCCAGTATTGTCACAAAAGATTTTCATTGGACCCGACGCACTAGGTATTACACCTAGATCGGATATGAACTCCTTCATCCAGACTACTTCATTCGCTGCTTTCGAAGTAGCTATGTACTCCGCTTCACATGTAGATCTCACCATAGCGCTCTGCTTGGAACTGCACCAACTGATAGCTCCACCATTCAATATAAATACGTATCCGGTTGGGACTTAGAGTCATCCGGATCAATGTCAAAGCTAGCATCGACGTAATCATTTACGACGAGCTCTTTGTCACCTCCATAAACGAGAAACATATCCTTAGTCCTTTTCAGGTATTTCAGGATGTTCTTGACCGCTTGATACGTCTCCGTCATATCTATAAATTTTGATTGTTTCATGCCAATATTATACAACTTTCACATGTTTTTGGCAACTTTTAATATGATTTATTGGACTAACCTATTGATCCAGTGCCCAGTGCCAGTTCCTGTTTTTTGCATGTTTTTTGTATCGCAGAAAATCCATATCAAAGGAAGTCCAAATGCAATAAAATTTCACGAAGAATTATTTTGGAATATTTGTGATTTTTGGGAGTTGGAATCACCGCAAACAGAGGCCCACACAGGGCACAAAACATCAGCGCACCACCCCTAAGCCTGGCGCGCGGTGGTGGGTTGTGCCCACCTCGTACGTCGGTTGGAGCTCTACTTCGGGTGCAAGGAAGCTTATATCCGGAAAAAAATCGTGTTAAAATCTCAGCGCAATCGGAGTTACAGATCTACGAGAATATAAGAAACGGTTTTCGGCCAGATCTGGGAACGCGAAACAGAAGAGAACAGAGAGGGGATCCAATCTCGGAGGGGATCCCGCCCCTCCGCCGCCATAGGAGACCATGGACCAGAGAGGGAATTCTCCTCCCCATCTAGGGGGGAGGCCAAGGATGAAGAACAAGTAGGGGGCTCTCTCCCCCATGTCAGTTCTATATCCGGCGTATCTCGTAGTAGGGGTCCTAAGCTAGGCGTCTTGGAGCGATGGTAACATGGACACGGGATTTTACCCAGCTTCAGGCTCTCTCGAAGAGATAATACCCTACATGCTGCTTTTGATTGTTTTCATATGGGTGTAGTACAGAGTACATGTATCTACCACGAGATAGTAGTAATGAATATGGGATTGTCCATTGACTAGCCTGGCCTCGGTTTATATATGCACCGTAGGCCTAGGGTTTAGAGGAATCCTTGTCTTGGGCGCCAAGTCTCGTGGGATCTTCCTTGTATGCAGCATGGGCTACCCGAAGTGGCCCATGAGTAAACCGCCATAGGGGTCCTCGGCCAGATCCAGCTGGTCGGGAGACGACGTGGTGAGTACCCCCTCGTCCAAGACACCGTCAGTAGCCCCCTGAACCGGTCTTCATGTTGGGGACGCTCCTCGATTCTTCCGAACTGTTCTTCATCTTCGGTCGTCGGTCTTGAAAACTGGTTCAACAAATTTTCTCATCTTCGATCTTGAGGATCGCCGAAGTGCATCCGAAGAGTTTACACGTCGGGTATCCGAGGAGCCCCTTTAAGTTTTCGGCTTTTATCAATGCCTTGTTATTTTTATGCCACACCTCGGGTTTGAAGTTGTTCCCGGGCGGCAGCGTCCTCTTGTGTCCAAGCTCCAACGCCGAACTGCATTCGAGGTATCTTTTGCAGCCGAGCACCAACACCGGACCGCTTCCGAGCTCCAACGCCAGAATGTATCCGAGCTCCAACGCCGGACTATGTCCAAGCTCCAACGCCGGACTGTATCCGAGCTCCAACGCCGGACTATGTCCAAGCTCCAACGTCGGACAGTATCCGAGCTCCAACGTCGGACTATGTCCAAGCTCCAACGCCGGACTGTATCCGAGCTCCAATGCCGGACTATATCTGAGGCGTCATAAATCACCTTGGTTCAAAAAAGTTGAAGGAGTTTAGCCGAGCTTAATGCTGGAAATGCCCTCTATGGAGCCAGCCACTAGCGCCTAAGCTTTATGCCAGACTACTTCCGAGGTGGTGCACCACCCCAACCGCGGGCCTATTTTTTGTCAATATTTTTTATTGGTGCAATTTATTCTCTGCCGAGATATATAGCCAGTAGCCCTCAAGGTGTGTATCGGTCTAGAACCCGAGATGCACCTGAGGTATGACATAAGACCGCTGATCCCAGTAGCCCCTGAGACTAAGGTTGATTCGCAAAATCGGCCTGAGGATCAACTCCTAGCTCGGTAGAATACTTCGGGACACAAAAAGCGGTGTGCAAAGTCCTCGAGACTCAGGTTGGGTGCGGTCGACCAACCTAAGGATCATAATCTCCTCGAAAGCTATATTGCACTTAAATTTTCTGCATTGGATTGTCAATGCAATAGCCCCCGAGAATTGGGTTGGGCAAAATGGCCGACCCTAGGATAGTACCTCCTCGAGAACAAGTTCAACTGTCATGTATGTTTTGACAATACCGAGGTGGAGTTCAGCAGGAAAGATGCCGAACTGTAGTTTTAGAAAAGAGTTTCACACCGAACACCTCAACCAAGAGAATGTCCCGCTTCCTGAAACATAAAATAGGTGAAAGATGTTATAAGCTCAAAAAAAGGCCAACAAACATGCGTAAAAAACTTCACGTCTAGATTGAATCAAGCTGTTTTGGTGCCAATATGAAATTGGTCTTAAAATTGTACTTTCGTCATGCTTTGACATGACACATCTGATCTCTAGACTAGAAGTGGGTCAGCCCTCGGCTTCAACCTCCCTATCCCGAAGATGGAGTGTTTCTCAGGCCAGTTTAGCGAACTAAACGCGAGCGGCTTTAGAGAGAAACCAGGCTACACGGCTATTGATCATACACCTGAGTCGAGAAAGGAGTGGTAGAAAAATACTGTGCAGCGACTAATAAAAACGGCTCATACTAATTCAAGAGCCCCCAACCGACTTGGGTAAAAGAATTTTATGTATAATGATTGTATGTACCGAAGTACATATATCATATCTGTGTTCACCCAAACTTTTAAACGCGTCTTAACCGATCGTCGGCTTCTCCCTCTTCGGTCAAGGGCCGAAAAGTGTTATGTACTCCGCCTGTCGAGAATATCAACGGTGTTTCTGATAACCAGGCAATTAGGCCATAGGGCTGTAGCAGACATAGCGCGCTCAGGGAACTTATGCTATATTACTGACGAAGTGTAAGAAGCATCTTCAAAGAAAATAGTACCCGCACTGATACCTTTCTTCGGTTCCTCATTGTTACTACGAGACTTGTGCAATAGATTTTTTGTACTGATGAGTTTCGTTGTGTGCCGACCATGATTGAAAACAATAAGAGCACTAGCTTTCGGCTTCACCCAGTCTGAGGTCCGAGCTCGGATAACCCGATCGTGACAATCACAGAGGTGCTCCCTTTACTCCCTAGTCGAACAATCGGGAACGTAGGGGTAAACACAGGAGCAAGGCAACCCAGCTTGCGGAACACTTAAGTCAACATGGTGCATATTGTGGCGTAATACAAGAACAAGGAACGAAGCCATAGAAGTATAATCATATGCAAGAGGAAAGGCTTCATACAGGAAGCCCCCAAGTAAATGGTGTATTTGAATTTGTGTGTCAGAAACAAAGTTTTGACAAGGAAGTTTTTCACAAACAACTTTTTGCCAAAAAGGTATAATGCTTGGTCGAACCGAACAAAATTTAAAACTGAAAGTCTTTGAGCATGAAAGCGACTTAGCTGGTTAATGTGCTCGGTGTTGATGACGCGATTCGGGCTTGTGGCGGGACGAAGACGCCCATTGATCTGCGACAGATCCAACAAGGTTCGCCGTCCTCGGCATGGCCGAGGTCCCAGCCCCCAAGCCGGTTCCGAAGTGTCCGAGAAAAGAGCTCGGCTTGACGAAGTGGCAACATAGCGCAGTTGACATGTTGAGGAGCATCCCCCGGTCCAGCCGAGCTGACGAAGCTGGTCGGCTGATGATGCCGGAGTCCCCGGAGTAGGTTTGATGAAGAGATAGCAAAGCCCCCGGTCCAGCCGAGGTGACGAGGTAGGTCAGTAAGGCGACGACGGAAACCCCACGTCAGCACATCGGTACACCGAAGTGACAGCGCTGCCCGACCCGAATCATTTACCTGTGCATAGAAAATAGTGCAAGCCGGAGATAATAATAATAAATTAAAAAATTTGTTGCATAATCAATAATTTATGCAAAGTGAGTAATAAAAGAAATATGGCCCGTGTGCCGAACACTCGATGAGGTAGAGCTTTTTCAACGATGCCGAAGTCCCCGGGGCAAGCGGACATGTCGGTAAGGCAATTCGACCAACAAGATGATCACGCGAGCCGATTTATGCTGACTGGGACGACGACATCGGCTTGCCGAAGTGACCGCGTGACGCAGTCGAAGTCGAGTACCTACACATGTAAAATAGTGCAGTCCAAAAATAAAAAATCTTCTACTTACGCAGGCGGGACGATGATATCGGCTTGCCGAGGTGTTAGTGCGGCCCAACCTAAATAGATTGCCTGCACGCACAAAGTAGTGCAACCAAGAAATAATAATAATGAAAAAAAGGTGCATAATTAATTTATGCGAGGTGAAAAAGTTTGGTAAATATGGCTTGAGCGTTGAGGCTAGCTTGATGACGGCGTTGTGGCGTGGCGATTTCGACACAGGTCGGCCAACCTCAGTGACGACGAGACGCCGGCTAGACCGACGTTGTGCACACGTGTCGACAAAATATCCCTGTTTGACGGTGATAACAGGGCTGATTCGAATTACTAAAATTCACTGACCAAAATCGATGTACCGTACTGCAAAACTAGTATAATCAATTTGGTTATAGGCTGATGCAATTTTCAGCAAAAAGTAGCAGAAGACCAGCGACCAACTAGGAGCTGGAAAAGAAAAGAAAATCTCCCTGTAGTGTGTTCGGAGGTCCTCATCTCCATGTAGTCGCTCGGGATGTGCTGCCGCTGCCCCATATATGCATTATTGCGCGTGCACCCTAGAGAAGCCGATCAAGTGGGAGACGGGGATCATCTCCTCATGTGACTTTATGACCGGATGAGGCCGCCGCATCGACGGATCGAATTTTAAACTGGTCGCTGATGTTTCGCCAACAGAGGTAGCACTACAGCGCTTTCAGGATGACCTGATCTCCACATGCCGTAGTAGCCATAGAGTAACTAAAAATTGCTGCGAACCAGCGTTCCCTTATTAGTAGTATTACACATGTAGTAGCCATCCATCGGCAGCCTAGGTACTTGAACAAAAAGTCAAAAAGTATATATATATATATATATTAAAAAAAGGCAGAGGATGATCCCTGTGTTGCCCTGTCTGAGTTGGGTTGTTCCAGGCTCCTGGCAATGTGTGCGAGCGAAACCAGCGGTCAACCGAACAGTGTATTGTTGATGTTTGTACGTCGCCGCCCGACGGTTCTCGGCCATGTATATTTTTAATGCTCAGCTGCCGGCAGCGCAAAAGAAATTGCTGATCTGATCTGGGATTGAAACCAATATGGAACGAATTGTTTAAATCACCAACAACATGGTTGCGGCAGTTTGGGCTTCAGACGGCACTTGGGCAGATCAATTAGTACTTAATAGAACTAGTACTAGGGTTAAATTGATCTAAACTTCCCGTAGGAAAAGTACTAGTAATCCGGAGAACAAAACTGAGTTGGATACTTAGCTTTGGGCAGCTTTTACCGGCCAGCATGCCCTTGGAATCCATGCACACGTGTGCCTCTTGTGGTCTTGCTCGGTGTTGCCCTTGGGTACTTGACCGAACACATCGGCAGCTACTACAGCTCGGTTGATCATGTCGGTTCGGACGTATCCGCTGAAATTTCCGCCGACTACGATCTAACCTGCTGACAAAACAAAACAGGTGACAACGGAATCCTTCGCGGACAAACCAATTAACACTGATCTAATTGAAAAAACATCACCTGATCATAGATTTTGATTCCCATTGAACCACGACGAACGCCTAACAGGCTCTCAATGAAAGCACCAATGTGAGTTTTATATCCGGCATATCTCGTAGTAGGGGTCCTAAGCTAGGCGTCTTGGAGCGATGGTAACATGGACACGGGATTTTACCCAGCTTCGGGCTCTCTCGAAGAGATAATACCCTACGTTGCTGCTTTTGATTGTTTTCATATGGGTGTAGTACAGAGTACATGTATCTACCACGAGATAGTAGTAATGAATATGGGATTGTCCATTGACTAGCCTAGCCTTGGTTTATATATGCACCATAGGCCTATGGTTTAGAGGAATCCTTGTCTTGGGCGCCAAGTCTCGTGGGATCTTCCTTGTATGCGGCGTGGGCTGCCCGAAGTGGCCCATGAGTGAACTGCCATGGGGGTCCTCGGCCCGATCCGGCTGGTCGGCAGACGACGTGGTGAGTAGCCCCCTCGTCCAGGACACCGTCACCCCTCGCTTCTAGTGGCGCCGGGGTGCCACCGGGGGCAACGATCGGGACGGCGATCTACATCAACAATCTTGCTACCGTCAACACCAACTCTCCCCCCTCTATGCAGCGGTGTAACACCTCTTCCCCCTGCTGTAATCTCTACTTAAACATGGTGCTAAACTCCATATATTATTGCCCAATGATCTATGGTTATCCTATGATGTTTGAGTAGATCCGTTTTGTCCTATGGGTTAATCGTGATCTTGGTTGGTATGATTGTATATTTTATTTATGGTGTTGTCCTACGGTGCCCTCCGTCTTGCGCAAATGTGAGGGGCCCTCGCAGTAGAGTGTTGAAATATGTTCATGGTTTGCTTATGGTGGGTTGCGAGAGTGACAGAAACTTAAACCCGAGTAGGTGGGCTATGATGTATGGGAGTAAAGAGGACTTGATACTTAATGCCATGGTTGGGTTTTACGACCTCAATGATCTTTAGTAGTCGCGGATGCTTGGTAGAGTTCCAATCATAAGTGCATATGATCCAAGTAGAGAAAGTATGTTAGCTCATGCCTCTCCCTCATAAAATTACAAGAATGATTACCAGTGCTTGTTATCGATTGCCTAGGGACAAATAACTTTCCTGTTGACAAAAACTCTCTACAAAAACTAACTTAGTTGTGTCTTTATCTAAACAGCCCCTAGATTTTATTTACGTGCTCTTTATTATCTTGCAAACCTATCCTATCACTCCTACAATATAGTTTCATACTTGTTTTCGATAAAGCAAACGTCAAGTGTGCGTAGAGTTGTATCGGTGGTCGATAGAACTTGAGTGGATATTCGTTCTGCCTTTAGCTCCTCGTTGGGTTCGACACTCTTATTTATCGAAAAAGGCTACAAACGATCCCCTATACTTGTGGGTCATAGAGACCTTTTTCTAGCGCCGTTGCCAGGGAGCAATAGCGTGGGGTGAATATTCTTGTGTGTGCTTGTTTGCTTTATCAATAAGTAGTTTTTATTTTATGTTCTAAGTTGTTCTCTATCTTTAGTTATGGATATGGAACACAAAACAGCAAAAAAATTAGTGGTACTTGCTACTCATGGAGATGGGGAACCTCCTAAAACCCTCGATGCTCATTATGTGAAAAATATTATGCACTACTTTGATAATCCTGAGAAAACCCCATTCAACTTGATAATGGGAGTAACGTTGGATCAACATGAATACTTTAGGGATTATCGCTTGACTCAAAAGGGAAAACTTTTATGGGATCAAATTGAAATGTTGCAATGGTATGCTTGGGATTTATATTTGGGATATGATTTTACTTTTTGTTCTAGAATGAACGCTCCACATCTTCCCTTTTCATGTGAATTTGATGATAATGAAACCTTGGCTTCTTATGCCAATGGTATATGTGATTATTATGATGTGGAACAAATAGAAGAATTTGTTGCTTTTAAGGGTGCTTATGAAATTGAATCTTTGTTTGAAAAGTATGAAGATTATGATGATTCAGTTTATAGACCTAAAAATCTTGCTATCCTTAAATATTGCTATTATAATTATAAATACAATTACGATATTGATGTATTTATTGAGAATAACTCCGTTGTCCAAGAAAAGATTAATATTTTGCAGGAGTCTATGGATGAAGAAATTGATGAGCTCATTGGATAAAAAAGATGAGGAGGAGAGCGAAGAACAAAAGGAGGAAGAGCGAATTGATCCCACCTTCTAATTAGAGTAACTTTTATCCCATACATTGTTTAATGCCCCTTCGTTCTTATCGAAGGATGAATGCTATGATGATTGCTATGATCCCTTGGATTCTTTTGAAATCTCCCTTTTTGATGTAATTGATGCTTGTTATGCTTGTGTCCAAGATGCCAATATGAATTATGCTTATGGAGATGAACTTGCTATAGTTCCTCATGTTAAGAATGACATTGTTGCTATTGCACCCACACATGATAGTCCTATTATATTTTTGAATTCTCCCAACTACACAATATCGGAGAAGTTTGCTCTTGTTAAGGGTTATATTGATGGGTTACCTTTTACCATTGCACATGATGATTTTGATTAATATAATATGCATGGGCTTGCTGCTCCTTCTTGCAATTATTATGAGAGAGGAACTATATCTCCACCTCTCTATGTTTCCAACACAATAAAGTTGCAAGAAACTGCTTATGCTATGTCTTTGCCTCTACTTGATGTGCATGAAGTGTTCTTGTATGACATGCCGATGCATAGGAAGAGAGTTAGACTTCGTCATTGCTTGATATATGTTGCTTTGTGCTCACTACTAAATTCTAAATCATTGTTGATTCAAATTTGCTTTGATATACCTTGGGATCCGGGTGGATCTATTACTTGAGCACTTTATGCCTAGCTTAATGGCTTTAAAGAAAGCGCTGCCAGGGAGACAACCCGGAAGTTTTAGAGAGTCATTCATTTCTGTTGGGTGCTTTTATGAAGTTTAAAAACCAAAAAAATATAGAGGGGAACACAAAACTTTTCAAAAAGGAAAGTGAAAGTGAGAGAGACATGCATTGTTGAAGTGGGGGAGCTCCTTGAACTTTGTTCATGCTCACGGAAACTTTGTGAATCTTAATTACAGAAACTTTTCAAAAAAAATAATTATCCCCTTGTACAATTCCATTGTATTATAAAAATAATGTGCCAAGATTTGCCTTTAGGATGATTAGATTGCTTGTTGGTTTGTGTGGTTCAAAACAGAAACTTTGGCTGTAGTGCGTGATTTTACATTTTTTACTGGAACATCAAACGGTTCTGAAACATCTTGCACTGTCTTTCTATACAAAAATTTTATTTTTCCTATTTGTTTTTGAATTTTTAGAGTTACATAAGTATGGTGGATGTTCGAATCTTTAAGACTGTCCCGTTTTCACAGATTGTTGTTATAGCTTCATTATTTGCGTATGTTTGAATTCTTGTTGAAGCCTCCTTGACTTGGGGCCATAGAATTGTGATAACATACAGTGGGTAGTGTTTCTTTATAATTATACAATAATGTTACAGCAGTACATGATGGGATTTCATTGCCATATGCACTAACCCCGCCACTAAAAGTTCGGTTAAGTTTTGTGTGGATGAAGTGTTCGAAGATCGAGGAGGTCTCGATGTGACGAGAAGGAGGTGTCGGTGAGAACGGCACCTATGGGATCACAGGAATCCCTACTACGGTCGGCGGGGCGCGGGGTTGAGAGAAGAGCAGGTCTAGAAGTCAACACAGAGATCGTTTATCCAGGTTCGGGCCGCGAGGATGCGTAATACCCTAGTCCTGCTTTGGTGTGTATTTGAGAGTGTTCTTGAGCTCTCGAACTAGCTATGGTGGCTGCGTAGTTCCAAAGAGCCGAATCCCTCTCCTGGTCGCCTCGGGCCTCCTTTTACAGGGAAAAGGGGCTGCCAGAGTGGCACACAGGAGGTGGAAAGGCGTACAGTGCGCAAGCTTATCGCCTGGCATTAGGGGACAAAACGCATTAAATGCGCTACTTAGGTGTCCATTAGCTTTATCGGGGACGGGAACGAGGCCCGTCCCGTCCGTCGCCACCCTGCCTCGCCTCGACACGTGCCTGGGCTAGCGATGCGTGGGGCGCCATGTAGGCAGGCAGGTAGCTGAGGTGGCGCGGTGGCAAGGCCGTCAAGAAGATCTGCATGCCACCACGCAGGTGCTTGTGAGTCGGTGTACAGGCCGCCCGTCACCACGCAGGTGTCCGCCTAGTTGGTTGAGCTAGCACCTACTTGGACGGCGGTGGATTCTTGGCTGGCGCGGGCCTGGCAGTGGCCCTGCTGATGCCCTCGGCAAGGGTCTTGCCGTGGCGCTGCAGTCGTCCCCGGCAAGGGTCTTGCCAGGGGTCTTGTGGATTTCCTCGGCTAGGATCCTGCCGAGGGTCGCCGTCTTCTGGTCCTCATCTGATCTCACATGTTTATGATCTTGACGAAGTTCTGCATGCCACCACGGAGGTGCCTCCCGAGCCCTGGGTCCAATGAAGTTGTTGGTGGCGTTTGGGACCCTTGGGCTCAAGGGTGGCTCACTCTGCTGGCATCGGGCAAGTTGCCCCGGCAAGGCTCTTGCCGGGGCCGCGGTGGCCGCCCCAGCAAGGGTCTTGCCGGGGGAGTCTACCTCACCCCTCTACTCTTTGTGTCTCTGGTCTTGGCGTTGCCTTGGTTGTCATGTGCTTTGGCTTCTCTCCGGCTTCCCTCGTCTGCCCTGCTTAGCGAGGCCGCGGCGCGCGGCTCTGACTGCCCGTGCACAAGTAAGGGGGTCAAAAGGAGAGCCCCTACTTTTGTACACCGACAGGAGCCCCCGGGTCTGGGTCACACATAGGCGCGACACGTTGTTGGGCCAGGACCAGAGCGGTGCGCGGCGGTCGGGGCGAGATTTTTACTGCGGTAACTGTTTCGTCCGCTGCGCTTCTCCATGACCCGCGTTGAACGTGGGGCGGTTTCCGCACGCATGCGTCACATCGTTGTAAAGAGGCGGCTCGCGCCTTCCCCATAAAAAGAGGGAGGCGTGGAGGCGCGGCTCATTTACTGAGTGGACTCGGGTCGCGGTCTTCAAGGCTCCCACGCCCCACGATCACGGGGCGGGGAACGGTCGCCTCACCCGTCCTCTTGATCCCGCTTGCTCGCCATGCGTCTTCCATGCAGGTGGAAGGCGGCGGAGGCGGGAAACCGGGCCGTCGCTGATTGGGGCAGCGGGTCGGTCCTGATGCCCTGCGCCTCCGATGGCTGGATTGGCTTAGTGGGGCGGCCGAGCCTCGACCCTGCCCCTTTATAAGGAGGGGCAGGGATATGCCATCCTACATTTCCTTAGCATTATCCTCTTCCACCCTTGCTCCTTTCTTCCACCTACCATGGCGAGAGGAGGTGATGGCCCTTGAATGGTGGCAGCGAGGGTCGCTGCTCGAGAGCGCGTCCCTCCTTCCCTAGATCTCGCGGCGGCGGAGCCGGCCACAAGAGGAAGGGCGAGGGGCGTGGCCGAGGTCGCCGTGGCGCTCGGGGAAGAGGCAGACGGGGCGGCGCACTGGCCCCGCCTCCGCCGACGATGCCTCCCCCGATGGAGGGCCACGTCGGGGACCAGCCCCGTGAATTCGTCATTCGGCTGCGCCGGCTACCGCGTCGTCCTCTTCGCCTCCCCACTCCATTTGCTCGGGAGATGGAGCTTGACCCTCCCCAGACCCTCAGGTTGCACATGAGGGGCTTCGGGAATGGCGGCACGCGGGTCGACGTCGACTTCCCCGCTCCTGAGGTCATGTACCACCGTCGCGGATGGAAAACGTTCGCTCGCATCCATAGCCTGACAGCGGGGCTCTTCCCCGACTTCAAGTTAATGGAGGGCGGCCTGCTCTCCGTCAAGGTCTTCGGAGATCTTGGAACTCGCCTGAAGTGCTTGGAGAGCTCCTCCGACGATGAAGATTCTTTCTCGAGCGGGAGTGACGAGGAGGACAGCTACAGCGACGACGAGGGAGTCGAGCGGCGGGATGCCGACCCCGACTCCGACTGACCGCGCCGCCCCTCCCTCGGCCACGCGCCCTGCCGAGGGCCTTACTTGCCAAGCTCTCCATCGAGGCGCTCTTTGTCGTCTCCATGGGCGGCTGGCGTAGGAGGGCCGGAGAAGGCGAAGAAGGCGGGTGGCGGCCGTCAAGTTGGACTACGCGGGCACTGACGCCTTCGTTGCGTATTGCCGGCCCGCTACCTCGTCTTCCAATTCCTTTCCCGGCACCAAGATGTTCTCTTGGTGCCTTCTGCTCCTCGTACCTCACCTAGGTGCTCTTTTTGCCCTCCTTCTGTCTTGTTCCACCTTCTGAGGAGAGGGGCAAGAAAGGGATTACGGGCACCTTATCTCTTTTTAGTTTGTAAGCCTGCGGGCACTTGTTAATTTTAAGACTTGTAATCCCCTTGCTCATGTTTTTAATTCCGTATGAACTGTACCTGTATGGGATGTTTTTAATGAAAAAGGGTGTTTGCCAGGTTCTTTGTGCGTGAGCGAGGCCCATACCAAGGAGTGAATCCTTGTTATTTTTAAGATAAACATAGTGGCCCGGCAACAGGCCTTGTCGTCCCCTGACTTCAGTCGACCATTCTCACGCTTTTGGCGGAGGCAGGGGCGAAGTAGAGTTAGGCCCTTTGTTTATTTCTTTTCCACCACGTCTATGACCCGGTTCTAACCCGGGGACTTGGGTACCAGAAGAAGGGGGAGCACGATGGTCTCGGAGCAAAACGAGGTTTCATTTGTCCTAGTTCCATACGGAAATGCATAACAGGGGATGAAGGACTTATCTGAATCCGCAGCCCCCGGCAATCATTGGCTTGCCGTGGTTAGATCCTTGTGTCTTCAGCCCCCAGCAGCCCTGGCTTGCCGAGACCGGAGTGCTGGTTCGTCATCTTTCTCGCAAGTGGCTCGGCAGAAGTGTCCACATGCCCTGCGAACCAAAGAGGACAGAAAGACGCATACTCGACCTCTAGGCTAGGGGTTAGTCGCCGCTAAGAACTATCAACCCTAACCGAGGGGGAGACTTGACCTCGCATGCATGCTATAACTTAGGGCACCAGCGCTTCATTTATTTATGCTCAGGGTCTGCGCCTGGCTTTGTACAGGGGGTTACATGCCTTGCTAGCAAAGCTTGTACAAAAGGTGGTTTGCCGGGGGGCCCGACAACTACGCTCATGGGTAAAACTTGTGAAGATGTTCGATGTTCCAGGAGTTGCTCACTGGAATAGCATCTTCGGTCTCTAGGAGGTCTGCGCCAGGCTTGGTGACTCGTATTACCCGATAAGGGCCTTCCCACTTCGGCGTCCACCTTTTGAATTTCTTGGCCGACTGAACGCGCCGAAGAACAAGGTCGCCTTCCTTAAAGCTTCGGGCATGAACCTTGCGGCTATGGTAGCGGCGCAAGGCTTGCTGGTAGCGTGCTGCTCTCACAGCCGCCTGAAGATGATCTTCCTCAAGGAGTGTTGCGTCATCTTGCCACAATTGCTCTTGCTCAAGCTCGTCGTAAGCGAGCACTCGAGGTGACCCGTATATAAGTTCCATGGGGAGAACTGCTTCTGCCCCGTATACCAGGGCAAAGGGTGTCTGGCCGGTGGCTTGATTTGGCGTCATCCTGATCGACTAAAGAACCACCGGCAACTCATCAATCCAGCACCTTCTGCTCTTGTGTAGCCTGGCAAAAGTCTTTGCCTCAGGCCTCGCAACAATTCAGCATTTTCCCTCTCCGCCAGGCCGTTGCTCCGTGGGTGCGCCACGGAGATGAAACAGACCTTGCTGCCGAGGTCTTGGATGTATTGCATGAATGTGTGGCTTGTGAACTGCTTGCCGTTGTCAGTGATGACTCTGTTTGGCACACCAAAATGGCACACTAGCCCCTTGAAGAATTTGACGGCTGACTGTGCTGTCACCTTCCTCACTCCTTCCACCTCCGGCCACTTTGTGAACTTGTCGATCGCAACATATAAGTACTCAAAGCCCCCGACAGCGCGGGGGAAAGGGCCCAGGATGTCGAGCCCCCAGACCGAGAATGGCCAGGAAAGAGGAATTGTTTGAAGGGCTTGAGCTAGTTGATGAAGCTTCTTCGAATGGAACTGACACGCTTCACACTTGGTTACTAGTGCCGTTGCATCCTGGAGGGCAGTGGGCCAGAAGAAACCCTGCCGGAATGCCTTGCCGGCAAGGGCACTCAACCCTATGTGGGAGCCACATATGCCTCCATGTATTTCCGCCAACAGCTCCAGTCCTTCTTCCCAGGGAATGCACTTCAATTTCACACCGTTCGGTCACTTCCTGTACAGGACGTCATTGACGAACTGATACATAGCAGACCGACGGGCTACTTTCTCCGCTTCTTCCTGTTCCTCAGGAAGTTCCCATGTTTGGAGGAATCGGACAGTATGTTGTGCCCATGTCGGAGCCTGGGGCTCGATGGTAAAGACCAAAGGCATTTCTTCTGCCATGGGAGCAGCCGTCTCTACGGCCAGGGCTTGACGGCCCGCCGGAGTCAGTCGCTCCTTGGCAGGCTCAAGATCCACGGCAACACCCTCGCCGGTGGCCCCTGGGAGCTCAGCGGGGAAGTACTTGTCGGGGCCTGATTTCCTCCGTTTGTTCTGCTCCATTGATGGTTCGACGGATGGTTGAGTTAACCGAAGCAAAAAGTACCTGGTTCCACAGGTAGCTTGAATGCAGCGCGCTTCGACAGGTAATCGGCGGTGTCGTTCACTGCTCGGGGAACATGCTCCACTTGTATACCGTCAAAGTGCTCCTCCAGCTTCCTCACCTCATCTACGTAGGCCTCCATCAACGGGCTCTGATAATCTTTGTTGACTTGTCTGACGACAAGCTGCGAATCACCCCTGACGATGAGCTTCTTAACCCCGAGGTCTGCCGCAATCCTGAGACCGGCAAGCAACCCCTCGTACTCAGCAGTGTTGTTGGTGGACATCTCCCTGGGAAAGTTCATCTGGATTACATACTTGAGGTGCTCTTCGGTGGGTGCGACGAGCAGCACACCAGCCCCGGCGCCTTGCAGCGAGAAAGCCCCGTCAAAGTACATAATCCAGTCGCGAGCTGCTTCTTTGCCGGGGAGAGTGGTCTCCTGGATTTCCTCGTCAGGTGTTGAGGTCCATTATGCAATGAACTCTGCCAAGACTCTGCTCTGGATCGTTGAAGTACTTTCAAACTTCAAACCAAAGCTTGATAACTCCAAGGCCCACTCCACAATCCTTCCGGTTGTGTCGGGTTGTGCAGTATCCGTTCCAACGGGAGGCGTGTGACGACAGTGATCTCGTGGACTTGAAAGTAATGACGCAGCTTCCTCGAGGCCATAAGGAGGCCGAAGAGCATTTTCTGCACACCGGAGTACCTTGACCTAGCCCCCTGCAATAGGGAGCTGACAAAGTAAACCGGGTGCTGCACCATCTTCCTCTTCGGCACCACTCCACTTGGCTGCGCGGGCTTTGTCCTGATGGCGTCAGACTCTGCCGGGGGCCTTGCCTTGCCGGCACCAGGCCCTGCCGGGGGAGTCTCTGATTTGCTGTCTGCCGATCCTGCTGTTGCCACTGCCTCTTCGTCAACCTCCCTCTGCGCCACTAGCGCGGCACTGACCACTTGATTCGTCGCTGCCAGATACAGCAGCAACGGCTCTTGTGGTTTAGGCGCAACTAGTATCTGTGTAGAGGAAAGGTATCTCTTCAGGTCTTGCAATGCCGCCTTGGCCTCTGGGGTCCACTCCATTGGGCTCGCCTTCTTCAAGATCTTGAAAAAGGGAAGGGCGCGCTCGGCAGACTTGGAGATGAATCGGCTCATGGTGGCAACGCAGCCAGTGAGCCGACGCACATCCTTGATCCGCTTGGGCGCCTCAATCTGCTCGATAGCCTTGATCTTGTCTGGGTTTGCCTCGATCCCACGCTGCGACACAAAGAACCCGAGAAGTTTGCCGGACGAAGCCGAAGACTCACTTCTCAGGGTTCAGCTTGAGGTTGATCTTGCGCAGGTTGGCAAACGTCTCTTCTAAGTCTTGTACAAGAGTTGCCCTGTCCTTGGTTTTGACCACTATGTCATCCATATAGGCTTCCATATTTCTATGTAGCTGGGGTTCAAAACCAATTTGGACTGCCCTTGCAAAAGTTGAACCAGCACTCTTCAACCCGAAAGGCATCCATAAAAAGCAATACGTACCACATGGGGTGATGAATGCCATCTTCTCTTCGTCTTCTTTTGTCATGAAGATCTGGTGGTAGCCTGAGTAGGCGTCGAGGAATGATAACAGATCACACCCGGCCGTGGAGTCAACAATCTGGTCGATGCGCGGCAATGGGAAGGGGTCCTTAGGACAAGCCTTATTGATATCTGTGTAGTCAATACACAACATCCACTTCCCGTTTGCCTTGCGCACCACCACCGGATTGGCCAACCACGTCGGATGGAGCACTCCCCTCACCAAGCCTGCTGCTTCCAACTTCTTGATCTCCTTTGTGATGAATTCCTGCCGTTCCAAAGCTTGCTTCCTGACCTTCTGCTTGACGGGTCGCGCATGGGGACAGACAGCAAGATGGTGCTCAATCACTTCGCTGGGAACGCTGGGGATGTCAGATGCTTGCCATGCAAATACATCGACATTTTCCCGCAGGAAAGTGACGAGCGTGCTTTCCTATTTGCTGTCGAGGGTGGAGCTTATGGTGAAAGCCCCTCCCGTGCCATCCTCCATGACGGACACCTTCTTGGTCTCTGGTGGTGCAGCTCTGGATTTCTTGCTCTTGCCGGTGGAGCTCTCTGGCACGTCCTCGACGGTAGCACAACACTCCTAAGAGGTGCGCTTGCCGGAGTGGGTGCGAGAGGTCTTGCCGGTCTTCTTCTTCCCTCCCGGGGCTTCAGCGGCAGGAGCAAGTGCCTTGGCGGCAGCTGCTGCAACTGCTTCCCGGTAGAGTAGGTCAGCGCAGATCAGTGCGTCCTTCTTGTCGGAGGGGACGGTGATGATGTTCATTGGCCCAGGCATCTTCAGTGTGTTGTAGGCGTAGTGTGACGCTGCCATGAACTTGGCTAGTGCCGGGCGGCCAAGGATCCCGTTGTAGGGCAAGGGGATCTCGGCTACATCGAAGACAATCCTCTCCGTCCTGTAGTTCAACTCGCCTCCAAACGTCACAGGCAATGTGACCTTCCCCTTCGGCTGGATCCTTCCCGGGTTGTCCCCTTGAAACGTGCCCGTTTCCTCGAGGTCTCCATCAGGAATTTGCAGCCTTTTGATCACAACGGGCAAGATCAAGTTCAGACCGGCCCCGCCGTCAACCAACATCTTGTTCACCTTGAGGTTGTGCGGTCAGGGTGGTCCTCGGCGTCAAAGATGAGGGGCGTGTTAGACCACTTCAGTGGCTTCTGAGTGTCGAACGAGGGCTCCGCTACTGTGATCTCACGCACCCACTGTTTGAGCTGGCGGTGAGAAGTATGCAGTGAGGCGCCACCGTCGACGCACATGGCCTCCGTAGCCTTCTGGAACTCATGCTCGCCGGACTCGTCGTCCTCGTCATGATCATCGTCTTCCTGCTTCTTGTCGCGGCCCCGGGCGGGCCTCTCTTGTTGGTTATCCTTGTCGCGGCGACCTCTTGGCCGCCACGCTTCTTGCCGGATCCTTCGGCACCATCCTGGCCCTTCTCCTTGTCCCGCCTCTCATACTCGGCCTTTTGCTTCTCAGCAAGCAGCTCGACTTGCCGGAAGTTCTGGAGGTCGTGGCCCTTGGTGCGGTGGATCTTGCAGTACTGCTGTTGGAGCCCCTGGCTTGTCGGCAGCCGCCAAGGCCCGGCATGCGGCGCACCCGGCAATCTCCTTGTCGGGGTCGTCTGCCTTGGCCTTCTTGGCGGTGCCGGTGTCGTCGGATCACTCGACGGCAAGCACGATCTTGCCCTTGCGCTTCCTGTTGCGACGCCGACCCTTCTTCGTCAGGGCGGCAGTGTCTTCATCGGTAGAGTCGGTTTCCGCGCCGGCGTCTTCGCCGGGGTACTTCCTCCCCCTTCTGCCCGAGTGCATCTATCGGTCAGAACCTAAAGTTCGGCCACATCCTTGACCTTGTTCATTGCCAGCTCTTCACGCATCTTGCGGTTGCGCACATTCTGATGGAATGTGCTCATCATGGCGGCAGGGTCAACATCTGGGATGTTGTATTGCACTCGGCTGAACCTCTGTATGTACTTGCGCAGGTTTTCACCTTCCTTCTGGGGAATGATATGCAAATCACTCGTCTAGCCATGAGCTTGGTCGCCTCCAGTGAAGGCACCAACGAACTCATGACACAGGTCCGACCAAGAAGAAATGGAATCCGCCGGCAAGTGCATCAACCAAGACATGACATTGTGTTTCAGGTCCAACGGGAAGTAATGGGCGAGCACCTTATCATCGCGAGCCCCATCGGCCTGCCTTGCGATGGTGTAGATGCTGAGGAACTCCGATGGGTGGGTCTTGCCGTTGTACTTCTCGCCGACGTCAGGCTTGAACGTACGGTGGGACAGCCACTGGAACTGCCGCAGCTCACGGGTAAAGGCCGGGCAACCAACCTCGTAAGGTAGGCCGCCGGAGCCTCCCGGAGCTGGGTGGCCCATAGTGGGCCCGCCCGCCTGTCTGACTGGTGGCGTGTATCGCGCCGGCGCTCGATGGTGGTTCGAGAATCTTCATGGGCCCGTGATACGTCTCCAACGTATCTATAATTTTTGATTGCTCCATGCTATATTATCTTCTGTTTTGGACATCATTGGGCTTTATTATTCACTTTTATATTATTTTTGGGACTAACCTATTAACCGGAGGCCCAGCCAGAATTGCTGTTTTTTGCCTATTTCAGAGTTTCGTAGAAAAAGAATATCAAATGGAGTCCAAACGGAATGAAACCTTCGGGAACGTGATTTTCAGAACGAACATGATCCAGGAGACTTGGACCCTACGTCAAGGAAGCTTCCAGGAAGCCACGAGATAGGTGGGCGCGCCTTCCCCCCTGGGCGCGCCCTCCACCCTCATGGGCCCCACGTTGCTCCACCGACGTACTCGTTCCTCCTATATATACCTACGTACCCCCAAACGATCAGATACGGAGCCAAAAACCTAATTCCACCGCCGCAACCTTCTGTACCCACGAGATCCCATCTTGGGGCCTGTTCCAGAGCTCCGCTGGAAGGGGCATCGATCACGGAGGGCTTATACATCAACACCATAGCCTCTCCGATGAAGTGTGAGTAGTTTACCTCAGACCTTCGGGTCCATAGTTATTAGCTAGATGGCTTCTTCTCTCTTTTTGGATCTCAATACAATGTTCTCCCCCTCTCTCGTGGAGATCTATTCAATGTATCTTCTTTTGCGGTGTGTTTGTTGAGACCGATGAATTGTGGGTTTATGATCAAGTTTATCTATGAATAATATTTGAATCTTCTGAATTCTTTTATGTATGATTGGTTATCTTTGCAAGTCTCTTCGAATTATCAGTTTGGTTTGGCCTACTAGATTGATCTTTCTTGCAATGGGAGAAGTGCTTAGCTTTGGGTTCAATCTTGCGGTGTCCTTTCCCAGTGACAGTAGGGGCAGCAAGGCATCTATAGTATTGTTGCCATCGAGGATAACAAGATGGGTTTTTTTTTATCATATTGCATGAATTTATCCCTCTACATCATGTCATCTTGCTTAAAGCGTTACTCTATTCTTATGAACTTAATACTCTAGATGCATGCTGGATAGTGGTCGATGTGTGGAGTAATTGTAGTAGATGCAGGCAGGAGTCGGTCTACTTGTCTCGGTTCTATGCTCAATTCTGTCAATTGCTCAACAGTAATTTGTTCACCCACCGTAAAATACTTATGCTCTTGAGAGAAGCCACTAGTGAAACCTATGGCCCCCGGTTCTATCTTCCATCATATTAATCTTCCAACACTTAGCTATTTCTTTTGCCGTTTTTATTTTGTTTACTTTAATTTGCATCTTTATCACAAAAATACCGAAAATATTATCTTATCATATCTATCAGATCTCACTCTCATAAGTGACCATGTAGGGATTGACAACCCCTTATCGTGTTGGTTGCGAGGATTTATTTGTTTGTGTAGGTGCGAGGGACTCGCGCGTAGCCTCCTACTGGATTGATACCTTGGTTCTCAAAAACTGAGGGAAATACTTACGCTACTTTGCTGCATCACCCTTTCCTCTTCAAGGGAAAACCAACGCAGTGCTCAAGAGGTAGCAAGAAGGATTTCTTGCGCCGTTGCCGGGGAGGTCTACGCAAAAGTCAACATACCAAGTACCCATCACAAACCCTTATCTCCCGCATTACATTATTTTCCATTTGCCTCTCGTTTTCCTCTCTCCCACTTCACCCTTGCCATTTTATTCGCCCTCTCTTTTCATTCGCCTTCTTCCCGTATGTATCTTTGTTTGTGTTTCCTTGTGCCTTCTATATGCTTGCATCTTCGCTTGCTGAAAATCTATTGATATGGATCCACTTAAAGTGTTCTACTTGGATCATCTTCGATCCTTATGCGCTCGTGTTGAAACCCCAACTAGCCTAGTTGATGGGAAATCTTTAGATGAGCATGCTCATTTTGTGCGTCATCGTTTGTCTGAAAAAGGGAAGCTCTTACGGTATCATATAAATAGTTTGCTATGTTATGCTTGGAATCTTTGTGAAATTTGTGATTTTACTTGTTGCTCTAAGAACCCTAAAAACACCCTCCCTACCTATGTGAGTTCAATGATAATGAAATATTATCTTCTTATGCAAAGGGTGTTTATAGCTACTATGATATCGAACAAATTGAAGAATTTGTCGTTTTTAAGGGTGCTCATGAAGTTGCTTCTTTGATTGAAAAGTATGATTTTACTCTCAACAAATCCGAAAATTCTGTCATACTTAAATATTGCAATGAAAACTTTGCTCATAATGTCTATGTCCAAGAATTTATTGAAAGAATGACCGTTGCTTTGGAAGAAAATAATGATATGCATGAATCTATAGATAATGATGATTCCGATGATTTGGTTGAAATATCCCTTGATGAACATGATGCTTTCTATTCTTGTGGTCATGATGCCAATGTTTATGAAGACGAATTTGCTATAGTTCCTTATGTTAAAAATGAGATCGTTGCTATTGCACCCATGCTTGATAGTTCCCTCGATGAAAAGCATGATTTCAATGATTTTACTATAAATTCTCTTGATGTCAATTGTGCTAATAATATGCAAAACCCTAAGCTTGGGGATGCTAGTTTTGCTATGTCTACTACCTGTTGCAATGATCATGATTGGGGTGATTCTTCTTATGATCTTCAAAATTTATTTAATACCCATGATGAATATGAGATTGATAATATTGTTTGCAATAATATTGAAAGTGGGTTTGGAAGAGTGTCAACTTTAGATCCCACATATTTGGAGAATATTCAATCTTATGAAATTTTTGATAAAAGTGGGTTTGGAGAGGTCATGACTTTAGTTAATGTTAATCCCACTATTTCGGAAGAGTGTCAACTTTGCATGCATGTGGATCGTGTTGAAAATATTTTATGTGATAGCTATTTTGTTGAATTTGCTTATGATCCCACATGTAATTATTATGAGAGAGGAAAATATGGTCGTAGAAATTTTCATGATAATAAATTACCTCTCGTTATGTTGAGATTGCTATTGTTTCTTTCCGCTTCCTTGCATATGCTAGTTTTTGCTTGCTATGATAATTTGTTTGCCTATAAGATGCCTATGCATAGGAAGTATGTTAGACTTAGATGTGTTTGTCGCGTGTTTCATGATGCTCTCTTTGCGCTTCAATTCTTGTCTTTGATGTGAGCATCGTTAAAATTATCAATGCCTAGCTAGGGGCGTTAAACGATAGCGCTTGTTGGGAGGCAACCCAATTTTATTTTTAGTTTTTTTTTGCTTTTTTCTTCTGTTTCGGAATAAATATTTGATCTAGCCTCTGGTTAGATATGTTTTTATGTTTTAATTAGTGTTTGTGCCAAGTTTAACCTATAGGATCTTCTTGGATGATAGTTATTTGATCTTGCTGAAAATTCCAGAAACTTTCTGTTCACGAAAATAATTGTTAAAAATCACCAGAACGTGATAAAATATTGATTCCAATTGCTGCTGATCAATAAACAAATTGTCTAGGTCGTCCTATTTTGGATGAACTTTTGGAGTTCCAGAAGTTTGTGTTAGTTACAGATTACTACAGACTGTTCTGTTTTTGACAGATTCTGTTTTTCGTGTGTTTTTTGCTTATTTTGATGAATCTATGGCTAGTAAAATAGTTTATAAACCATAGAGAAGTTGGAATACAGTATGTTTAACACCAATATAAATAAAGAATGAGTTCATTACAGTACCTTGAAGTGGTCTTTTGTTTTCTTTCGCTAACGGAGCTTACGAGATTTTCTGTTAAGTTTTGTGTTGTGAAGTTTTCAAGTTTTGGGTAAAAGATTTAATGGATTATGGAACAAGGAGCGGCAAGAACCTAAGCTTGGGGATGCCCATGGCACCCCAAGATAATCTAAGGACACCTAAAAGCCAAAGCTTGGGGATGCCCCGGAAGGCATCCCCTCTTTCGTCTACTTCCATCGGTAACTTTACTTGGAGCTATATTTTTATTCACCACATGATATGTGTTTTGCTTGGAGCGTCTTGTATTATTTGAGTCTTTATTTGTTAGTTTTCCACAATCATCCTTGCTGTACACACCTTTTGAGAGAGACACACATGATTCGGAATTTATTAGAATGTGCTTCACTTATATCTTTTGAGTTATATAGTTTTTGCTCTAGTGCTTCACTTATATCTTTTAGAGCACGGTGGTGATTTTGTTTTATAGAAACTATTGTTATCTCATGCTTCACTTATATTATTTTGAGAGTCCTACAAAACAGCATGGTAATTTGCTTTAATTATGTTAGGCATTCAAGATTAGTAAAAAAATTCTTATGAGTGTGTTGAATACTATGAGAAGTTAGATGCTTGATAATTGTCTTGAGATATGGAGATGGTGATATTAGAGTCATGCTAGTTGAGTAGTTGTGAATTTGAGAAATACTTGTGTTAAAGTTTGTGATTCCCGTAGCATGCACGTATGGTGAACCGTTATGTGATGAAGTCGGAGCATGATTTATTTATTGATTGTCTTCCTTATGAGTGGCGGTCGGGGACGAGCGATGGTCTTTTCCTACCAATCTATCCCCCTAGGAGCATGCGCGTAATACTTTGCTTTGATAACTTGTAGATTTTTGCAATAAGTATATGAGTTCTTTATGAGTAATGTTGAGTCCATGGATTATACGCACTCTTCTTCCTTCCACCATTGCTAGCCTCTCTAATACCACGCATTTTTCGCCGGTATCATACACCCACCATATACCTTCCACAAAACAGCCACCATACCTACCTATCATGGCATTTCCATAGCCATTCCGAGATATATTGCCATGCAACTTACCACCGTTCCGTTTATTATGACACGCTCCATCATTGTCATATTGCTTTGCATGATCATGTAGTTGACATTGTATTTGTGGCAAAGCCACCGTTCATAATTCTTTCATACATGTCACTCATGATTCATTGCAAATCCCGGTACACCGCCGGAGGCATTCACATAGAGTCATATTTTGTTCTAAGTATTGAGTTGTAATTCTTGAGTTGTAAGAAAATAAAAGTGTGATGATCATCATTTTTAGAGCATTGTCCCAAGTGAGGAACGGATGATGGAGACTATCATTCCCCCACAAGTCGGGATGAGACTTCGGACTAAATAAAAAAAGAGGCCATAAAAAAAGAGAAGGCCCAAATAAAAAAATGAGAGAAAAAAGAGAGAAGGGACAATGTTACTATCCTTTTACCACACTTGTGCTTCAAAGTAGAACCATGATCTTCATGATAGAGAGTCTCCTATGATATCACTTTCATATACTAGTGGGAATTTTTCATTATAGAACTTGGCTTGTATATTCCAATGATGGGCTTCCTCAAAATGCCCTAGGTCTTCGTGAGCAAGCGAGTTGGATGCACACCGACTTAGTTTTTTTTTGTTGAGCTTTCATATACTTATAGCTCTAGTGCATCTGTTGCATGGCAATCCCTACTCACTCACATTGATATCTATTAATGGGCATCTCCATAGCCCGTTGATACGCCTAGTTGATGTGAGACTATCTTCTCCTTTTTGTCTTCTCCACAACCACCATTCTGTTCCACATATAGTGCTATGTCCATGGCTCACGCTCATGTATTGCGTGAAGATTGAAGAAGTTTGAAAATGTCAAAAGTGTGAAACAATTGCTTGGCTTGTCATCGGGGTTGTGCATGATTTTAATATTTTGTGTGGTGAAGATAGAGCATAGCCAGACTATATGATTTTGTAGGGATAACTTTCTTTGGCCATGTTATTTTGAGAAGACATGATTGCTTAGTTAGTATGCTTGAAGTATTATTATTTTTATGTCAATATTAAACTTTTGTCTAGAATCTTTCGGATCTAAATATTCATACCACAATTAACAAGAATTACATTAAAATTATGCCAAGTAGCACTCCGCATCAATTCTGTTTTTATCATTTACCTACTCGAGGATGAGCAGGAATTAAGCTTGGGGATGCTTGATACGTCTCCAACGCATCTATAATTTTTGATTGCTCCATGCTATATTATCTTCTGTTTTGGACATTATTGGGCTTTATTATTCACTTTTATATTATTTTTGGGACAAACCTATTAACTAGAGGCCCAGCCCAGAATTGCTGTTTTTTGCCTATTTCAGAGTTTCGCAGAAAAAGAATATCAAACGGAGTCCAAACGGAATGAAACCTTCGGGAACGTGATTTTCAGAACGAACATGATCCAGGAGACTTGGACCTACGTCAAGGAAGCTTCCAGGAAGCCACGAGGTAGGGGGCGCGCCTACCCCCTAGGCGCGCCCTCCAACCTCGTGGGCCCCACGTTTCTCCACCGACGTACTCCTTCCTCCTATATATACCTACGTACCCCCAAACGATCAGATACGGAGCCAAAAACCTAATTCCACCGCCGCAACCTTCTGTACCCATGAGATCCCATCTTGCGGCCTGTTCCAGAGCTCCGCCAGAAGGGGCATCGATCACGGAGGGCTTCTACATCAACCCCATAGCCTCTCTGATGAAGTGTGAGTAGTTTACCTCAGACCTTCGGGTCCATAGTTATTAGCTAGATGGCTTCTTCTCTCTTTTTGGATCTCAATACAATGTTCTCCCACTCTCTCGTGGAGATCTATTCGATGTAATCTTCTTTTGCGGTGTGTTTCTTGCGACCGATGAATTGTGGGTTTATGATCAAGTTTATCTATGAACAATATTCGAATCTTCTGAATTCTTTTATGTATGATTGGTTATCTTTGCAAGTCTCTTCGAATTATCAGTTTGGTTTGGCCTACTAGATTGATCTTTCTTGCATTGGAGAAGTGCTTAGCTTTGGGTTCAATCTTGCGGTGTCCTTTGCCAGTGACAGTAGGGGCAGCAAGGCATGTATAGTATTATTGCCATCGAGGATAACAAGATGGGGTTTTTATCATATTGCATGAATTTATCCCTCTACATCATGTCATCTTGCTTAAAGCGTTACTCTGTTCTTATGAACTTAATACTCTATATGCCTGCTGGATAGCGGTCGATGTGTGGAGTAATAGTAATAGATGCAGGCAGGAGTCGGTCTACTTGTCTCGGACGTGATGCCTATATACATGATCATACCTAGATATTCTCATAACTATGCTCAATTCTGTCAATTGCTCAACAGTAATTTGTTCACCCACCGTAAAATACTTATGCTCTTGAGAGAAGCCACTAGTGAAACCTATGGCCCCCGGGTCTATCTTCCATCATATTAATCTTCCAACACTTAGCTATTTCTTTTGCCGTTTTTATTTTGTTTACTTTACTTTGCATCTTTATCACAAAAATACCAAGAATATTATCTTATCATATTTATCAGATCTCACTCTCGTAAGTGACTATGTAGGGATTGACAACCCCTTATCGCGTTGGTTGCGAGGATTTATTTGTTTGTGTAGGTGCGAGGGACTCGCGCGTAGCCTCCTACTGGATTGATACCTTGGTTCTCAAAAACTGAGGGAAATACTTACGCTACTTTGCTGGATCACCCTTTCCTCTTCAAGGGAAAACCAATGCAGTGCTCAAGAGGTAGCAGCTCGCTCCCGAAGAACTTGGTGCTGGTCGCGGTCGGTCCGTGGGTCGGACGACGCTATGGAAATGTTATCACAAGCGTCATAATGACGGATCGACACCCGCGGTGGCTGGCGTGGAGGAGGAGAGTGCACCGTGGCCGCAGCACCCTCGGCCCCTCCACCGCTGGCATGCGGTGGTTCGACGGAGCGCCGGCCCGAGGGCCCCGCTGGCCGTGGCTCGTCTTGATTAGCAACACCGACAAGGCTCCGGATGGTGGCCCTCCATTCGTCGAGCTTCTCCGCAGCAGGAGGGAAGTCGAGGAGTAGCTGCGCGCGCGCCAATGCTTCTGCTCGCGTGGGTGGGGGTGAAAGCTGCGTGGACCGTGGCGCACTTCGACTTCTAACCATGTTAGAAGGAGCTCTATCACGGCCCAGCGGCTGTGTGCCGTTTTCGCCAGCACTTTGGCGGGCATGCTGGCCTCCTTCGTCTCGCAGATGATGTAGAGGACTCTTCCCACGGCGGCGTCCGGGGTCTCCAGTGTGGTGGCGCTGCTCATCGCGCGCACCCTGGGAAGAGCGCGTTGTGGGCGCTGGCGTGGGCGTCTTGGAGGTTGATGCGTCGCCCGTGGGTGGCACAGCGACACTCCTGGAGGGCCCCGCGCCGCCTGCGGGGGGCCCAGCCCCGTCTTTGGATTTGGCGGTGTGCGGCCCGTCGCTTGGCGCACGAACGATGCCGCTCGCCAGGCTCTGACAGCCAGAGCAATGCTGGTGCTCGCGGGCTGCGGCCCGGGTCCTGTCCGCGACCGGCCCGCTGCTCGCCCGTACGGGCACGGGCAATTCGGCTCCCGACGAGCCGATCGCCGTGATCATCTTCTTCTTGGGAGCCATGGCGATGAAGAACTGCTAGGCTAACTGCTAGACCACATTCTCACAACTGCGCCCCCTACCTGGCGCGCCAAAGATGTCAGTGAGAACGACACCTATGGGATCACAGGAATCCCTACTACGGTCGGTGGGCCGCGGGGTTGAGAGAAGAGCAGGTCTAGAAGTCAACACAGAGATCGTTTATCCAGGTTCGGGCCGCGAGGATGCGTAATACCCTAGTCCTGCTTTGGTGTGTATTTGAGAGTGTTCTTGAGCTCTCGAACTAGCTACGGTGGCTGCGTAGTTCCAAAGAGCTGAATCCCTCTCTTGATCGCCTCGGGCCTCCTTTTATAGGGAAAAGGGGTTGCCACAGTGGCACACAGGAGGTGGAAAGGCATACAGTGTGCAAGCTTATCGCCTGGCATTAGGGGACAAAACGCATTAAATGCGCTACTTAGGTGTCCATTAGCTTTAAAGGGGACGGGAACGTGGCCCATACCGTCCGTCGTAGCCCCGCCTCGCCTTGACACGTGCCTGGGCCAGCGATGCATGGGGAGCCATGTAGGCAGGCAGGTAGCTGAGGTGGCGCGGTGGCAGGGCCGTCACGAAGATTTGCATGCCACCACGCAGGTGCTTGCTGAGTCGGTGTAGAGGCCGCCCGTCGCCACGCAGGTGGCTGCCCAGTTGGTTGAGCTAGCAGCTGCTTTGGGACGGCGGTGGATTCTTGGCTCGCGCGGGCCTGGCAGTGGCCCTGCTGATGCCCTCGGCAAGGGTCTTGCCGGGGGGCCGGCAAGGGTCTTGCCGTGGCGCTGCAGTCGTCCCCGGCAAGGGTCTTGCCGAGGGTCTTGTGGATTTCCTCGGCTAGGATCCTGCCGAGGGTCGCCATCTTCTGGTCCTCATCTGATCTCACATGTTTATGATCTTGACGAAGATCTGCACGCCACCACGGAGGTGCCTCCCGAGCACTGGGTCCAATGTAGTTGTTGGTGGCATTTGGGACCCTTGGGCTCAAGGGTGGCTCGCTCTGCTGGCGTCGGGCAAGTTGCCCCGGCAAGGGTCTTGCCGGGGGAGTCTACCTCGCCCCTCTGCTCTTTGTGTCCCTGGTCTTGGCGTTGCCTTGGTTGTCGTGTGCTTTGGCTTCTCTCCGGCTTCCCTCCTCTGCCCTGCTTAGCATGGCCGCGGCGCGCGGCTCTGACTGCCCGTGCACAAGTAAAGGGGTCAAAAGGAGAGCCCCTACTTTTGTACACCGACAGGAGGAGAGGCAAGAGCTCAAGCTTGGGGATGCCCAAGGCACCCCAAGTAAATATTCAAGGAGACTCAAGCATCTAAGCTTGGGCATCCCATCTTTCTTCAACAAGTATCGGTATGTTTTCGGTTTCGTTTCGTTCATGTGATATGTGCAAATCTTGGAGCGTCTTTTGCATTTAGTTTTTCCCTTTTTTATTTTATGCACCATGCTGGTATGAGATAGTCCATGGTTTATTTGTAGAATGGTCATTGCACTTCACTTATATCTTTTGAGCGTGGCTTTATAGAATGCTTCATGTTCTTCACTTATATCATTTGAAGTTTGGATTGCCTATTTCTCTTCATATAGAAAACCGTTGTTTGTAGAATGCTCTTTTGCTTCACTTATATATATTAGAGCTTGGTCTTTTGTAGAAAGAATTATACTCTCAAGCTTCACTTATATCTATTTAGAGAGCCAACAGGAATTGGTCAATTGCATGGTTAGTCATAAAATCCTACATAAAACTTATGGATCACTGAATATGATATGTTTGATTCCTTGCAATAGTTTTGCGATATAGAGATGGAATATGTGGGAGGTACTATTAAACGGTTGTGGTTAGTAAGAATATTGGTGTTAAGGTTTGTGATTCCCGAAGCATGCACGTATAGTCTCTGGTTATGCTATGAAGTTGGAGCATGATTTATTATTGATTGTCTTCCTTATGAGTGGCGGTCGGGGACGAGCGATGGTCTTTTCCTACCAATCTATCCCCCTAGGGGCATGCGTGGTAGTAGTTTGCTTCGAGGGCTAATAAACTTTTGCAATAAGTATATGAGTTCTTTATGACTAATGTGAATCTATGGATTATACACACTCTTACCTTTCCGCAATTTGCTAGCCTCTACGGTACCGTGCATTGCCCTTTCTCACATCGAGACGTGGTGCAAACTTCGCAGGTGCATCCAAACCCCGTGATATGATACGCTCTATCACACATAATCTTATTATATCTTCCTCAAAACAGCCACCATACCTACCTATTATGGCTTTTCCATGGCCATTCCGAGTTATATTGCCATGCAACTTCCACCGCTTCCGTTTGATGACTTGAGCATTTATTGTCATATTGCTTTGCATGATCATATAGCTGACATAGTAGTTGTGGCTCAACCACCGTTTATCATTTTTCATACTTGTTACGCTAGATCATTGCACATCCTGGTACATGCCAGAGGCATTCATATAGAGTCATACTTTGTCATAGGTATCGAGTTGTAATTTTTTATTTCTTTTGAGTTATAAGTAAATAGAAGTGTGATGATCATCATTATTCATTTTTAGAGCAGTGCCCCAGTGAGGAAAGGATGATGGAGACTATGATTCCCCCACAAGTCTGGATGAGACTCCGGACAATGAGAGAAAAAAAATATAAAAAGAAAAAAAGAAAAAAAAGAAAAAAAAGAAAATGAAAAAAATAAACAAAGAGAGAAGGGGCATTGTTAGTATCCTTTACCACACTTGTGCTTCAAAGTAGCACCATGTTTTTCATATGGAGAGTCTCCTATGTTGTCACTTTCATATACTAGTGGGAATTTTTCATTATAGGATTAGATGCACACCCACTTAGTTTCATATTGAGCTTTCATACACTTATAGCTCTTAGTGCATTCGTTGCATGGCAATCCCTACTCCTCGCATTGATATCGATTGATGGGCATCTCCATAGCCCGTTGGTTAGCCGCGTCGATGTGAGACTTTCTTACTTTTTTTGTCTTCTTTATATTTACCCCTATCATCATACTCTATTCCACCTATAGTGCTATATCCATGGCTTGTGCTCATGTATTGCTTGAGAGTTGAAAAAGCTGAAGCGCGTTAAAAAGTATGAAGCAATTGCTCGGCTTGTCATTGGGTTTGTGCAAGATAAATACTTTATGTTAAGAAGACAGAGCATGACAAGACTATATGATTTTGTAGGGGTAGCTTTCTTTAGCGTTGATATTTTGAAAGACATGATTGTTTCTTGGGATGCCTGAGTATTGATGTCTTTATGTCGAATTATAGACTATTGCTTTGAATCACATATGTCTTAATATTCATGCCATGACTAGACATATGATCAAGTTTATGCTAGGTAGCATTCCACATCAAAAATTATGTCTTTTATCATTTACCTTCTCGAGGACGAGCAGGAATTAAGCTTGGGGATGCTGATACGTCTCCGTCGTATCTATATTTTTTATTGTTTCATGCCAATATTATACAACTTTCACATGTTTTTGGCAACTTTTTATATGATTTATTGGACTAACCTATTGATCTAGTGCCCAGTGCAAGTTCATGTTTTTTGCATGTTTTTTGTATCATAGAAAATCCATATCAAACAAAGTCCAAATGCAATAAAATTTCACAGAGAATTATTTTGGAATATTTGTGATTTTTGAGAGTTGGAATCACCGCAAACGGAGGCCCACACAGGGCACAAGACACCAGCGCACCACCCCTGAGCCTGGCACGCGGTGGTGGGTTGTGCCCACCTCGTACGTCGGTTGGAGCTCTACTTCGGGCGCAAGGAAGCTTATATCCAGAAAAAAATTGTGTTAAAATCTCAGCGCAATCGGAGTTACGGATCTCCGGAAATATATGAAACGGTTTTCGGCCAGATCTAGGAACGCGAAACAGAAGAGAACAGAGAGGGAGATCCAATCTCGGAGGGGCTCCCGCCCCTCCGCCGCCATAGGAGACAATGGACCAGAGAGGGAATTCTCCTCCCCATCTAGGGGGAGGCCAAGGATGAAGAAGAAGTAGGGGGGCTGTCTCCCCCTCGCTTCCGGTGGCGCCGGAGTGCCACTGGGGGCAACGATCGGGACAGTGATCTACATCAACGATCTTGCTACCATCAACACCAACTCTCTCCCCCTCTATGCAGCGGTGTAACACCTCTTCCCCCTACTGTAATCTCTACTTAAACATGGTGCTCAACTCCATATATTATTTCCCAATGATCTATGGTTATCCTATGATGTTTGAGTAGATCCATTTTGTCCTATGGGTTAATCGTGATCTTGGTTGGTATGATTGTATATTTTATTTATGGTGCTGTCCTACGGTGCCCTCCGTCTCGTGCAAATGTGAGGGGCCCTCGCTGTAGGGTGTTGCAATATGTTCATGGTTGGCTTATGGTGGGTTGCGAGAGTGACAGAAACTTAAACCCGAGTAGGTGGGATATGATGTATGGGAGTAAAGAGGACTTGATACTTAATGTTATGGTTGGGTTTTACAACCTTAATGATCTTTAGTAGTTGCGGATGCTTGCTAGAGTTCCAATCATAAGTGCATATGATCCAAGTAGAGAAATGATGTTAGCTCATGCCTCTCCCTCATATAAAATTACAGGAATGATTACCGGTACTTGTTATCGATTGCCTAGGGACAAATAACTTTCTTGTTGAAAAAAACACTCTACTAAAACTAACTTAGTTGTGTCTTTATATAAATAGCCCCTAGATTTTATTTATGTGCTCTTTATTATCTTTTAAACCTATCCTATCACTCCTACAAAATAGACTCATACTTGTTTTCGGTAAAGCAAACGTCAAGTGTGCGTAGAGTTGTATTGGTGGTCGATAGAACTTGAGGGAATATTCGTTCTGCCTTTAGCTCCGCGTTGGGTTTGACACTCTTATTTATCAAAAAAGGCTACAAACGATCCCCTATACTTGTGGGTTATCACCGCTGTCCAGTGATCCATTCCTGGATTACTTTGGTACCTCCCTGCTAAACTTATAGCAAGGCACACATCAGGTCTGGTACACAACATAGCATACATGATAGAACCCATGGCTGAGGCACAGGGAATGACTTTCATTTTCTCTCTATCTTCTACAGTGGTTGGGCATTGAGTCTGACTCAACTTCATACCTTGTAACACCGGCAAGAACCCTTTCTTTCACTGATCCATTTTGAACTTCTTCAAAACTTTATCAAGGTATGTGCTTTGTGGAAGTCCTATTAAGCGTCTTGATCTATCTCTATAGATCTTGATGCCCAATATATAAGCAGCTTCACCGAGGTCTTTCATTGAAAAACTCTTATTCAAGTATCCTTTTATGCTAACCGGAAATTCTACATCATTTGCAATCAACAATATGTCATCCACATATAATATTAGAAATGCTACAGTGCTCCCACTCTCTTTCTTGTAAATACAGGCTTCTCCGAAAGTCTGTATAAAACCATATGCTTTGATCACCTCATCAAAGCGTATATTCCAGCTCCGAGATGCTTGCACCAGTCCATAGATGGATCGCTAGAGCTTGCACACTTAGTTAGCACCTTTAGGATCGACAAAACCTTCTGGTTGCATCATATACAACTCTTCTTTAAGAAATCCATTAAGGAATGCAGTTTTGACGTCCATTTGCCAGATTTCATAACCATAAAATGCGGCAATTGCTAACATGGTTCGGACAGACTTAAGCATCGCTACGGGTGAGAAAATCTCATCGTAGTCAACTCCTTGAACTTGTCGAAAACCTTTCGCAGCAAGTCGAGCTTTGTAGACAGTAAGATTACCATCAACGTCGTCTTCTTCTTGAAGATCCATTTATTCTCTATGGCTCACCGATCATCGGGCAAGTCAATCAAAGTCCACACATTGTTCTCATACATGGATCCTATCTCAGATTTCATGGCCTCAAGCCATTTATCGAAATCTGGGCTCATCATAGCTTCTTCATTGTTTGTAGGTTCGTCATGGTCTCGTAACCTGACCTCTAGAACAGGATTACCATACCACTCTGGTGCAGAACGTGCTCTGGTTGACCTACGAGGTTTGGTAGTAACTTGATCTGAAGTTTCATGATCATTATCATTAGCTTTCTCTCTAGTTTGTGTAGGCATCATGGGAACGATTTTTTGTGATGAGGTACTTTCCAATTCGAGAGAAGGTACAATTACCTCATCAATTTCTACTTTCCTCCCACTCACTTCTTTCGAGAGAAACTCCTTCTCTATAAAGGATCCATTCTTAGCAACAAAGATCTTGCCTTCAGATCTATGGTATAAATTGTACCCAACAGTTTCTATTGGGTATCCTATGAAGACACACTTCTCCGATTTGGGTTCGAGCTTATTAGGCTGAAGCTTTTTCTCATAAGCATCGCAACCCCAAACTTTAAGAAACGGCATCTTAGGTTTCTTGCCAAACCACAGTTCATACGGTGTCGTCTCAACGGATTTAGACGGTGCCCTATTTAACGTGAATGCAGCTGTCTCTAATGCATAACCCCAAAACGATAGTGGTAAATCGGTAAGAGACATCATAGATCGCACCATATCTAATAAAGTATGCTTACGACGTTCGGACATACCATTACGCTGTGGTGTTCCACGTGGCGTGAGTTGTGAAACTATTCCACATTGTTTAAAATGAAGGCCAAAACTCATAACTCAAATATTCGCCTCCACAATCAGATCGTAGAAACTTTATTTTTCTTGTTACGATGATTCTCCACTTCACTCTGAAATTCCTTGAACTTTTCAAATGTTTCAGACTTGTGTCATCAAGTAGATATACCCATATCTGCTCAAATCATCTATGAAGGTCAGAAAATAACGATATCCGCCGCGAGCCTCTACACTCATCGGACTGCATACATCGGTATGTAATATTTCCAATAAGTCAGTGGCTCGCTCCATTGTTCCGGAGAACGGAGTTTTAGTCATCTTGCCCATGAGGCATGTTTCGCAAGCATCAAATGATTCATAATGAAGTGATTCCAAAAGTCCATCCGCATGGAGTTTCTTCATGCGCTTTACACCAATATGACCTAAATGGTTGTGCCACAAATACGTTGCACTATCATTATCGACTTTGCATCCTTTGGCATCAATATTATGAATATGTGTATCACCACGATCGAGATTCAACAAAAATAGACCACTCTTCAAGGGTGCATGACCATAAAATATATTACTAATATAAATAGAACAACCATTATTCTCTGATTTAAACGAATAACTGTCTCGCATTAAACAAAATCCAGATATAATATTCATGCTCAACGCTGGGACCAAATAACAATTATTCAGGTCTAAAACTAGTCCCGAAGGTAGATGTAGAGGTAGCGTGCCGATGGCGATCACATCGACCTTGGAACCATTCCCGATGCGCACCGTCACCTCGTCCTTAGCCAATCTCCGTTTAATCCATAGCCCCTATTTTGAGTTACAAATATGAGAAATTGAACCAGTATCAAATACTCAGGCGCTACTACGAGCATTAGTAAGGTATACATCAATAACATGTATATCAAATATACCTTTGTTCACTTTTCCATCCTTCTTATCTGCCAAATACTTGGGGCAGTTCCGCTTCCATTGACCAGTCCCTTTGCAGTAAAAGCACTCAGTTTCAGGCTTAGGTCCAGATTTGGGCTTCTTCCCGAGAGTGGCAACTTGCTTGCCATTCTTCTTGAAGTTCCCCTTCTTTCCTTTGCCCTTTTTCTTGAAACTAGTGGTCTTGTTAATCATCAACACTTGATGCTACTTCTTGATTTCTACCTCCGCGGCTTTGAGCATAGTGAAGAGCTCGGGAATTGTGTTATCCATCCCTTGCATATTATAGTTCATCACGAAGCCTTTGTAGCTTGGTGGCAGTGATTGGAGAACTTTGTCAATAACACTATCATCTGGAAGATTAACTCCCAGCCGAGTCAAGTGATTATGATACCCAGACATTTTGAGTATGTGTTCACTGACGGAGCTATTCTCATCCATCTTGCAGCTATAGAACTTGTTGGAGACTTCATATCTCTCAACTCGGGCATTTGCTTGAAATATTAACTTCAATTCCTGGAACATCTCATATGGTCCATGACATTCAAAATGTCTTTGAACTCCCGATTCTTAGCCGTAAAGCATGGCACACTGAACTATTGAGTAGTCATCAGATCGAGCTTGCCAGATGTTCATAACATCAGCATCTGCTCCTGCAGCAGGCCTTTCACCTAGCAGTGCATCAAGGACATAATTCTTCTATGCAGAAATGAGGATAATCCTCAAGTTACGGACCCAGTCCGTGTAGTTGCTACCATCATCTTTCAACTTAGCGTTCTCTAGGAACGCATTAAAATTCAAGGAACGGTAGCACATGCCATTGATTTACAACATAGATATGCAAAAACTATCAGGACTAAGTTCATGATAAATTAAGTTCAATTAATCATATTACTTAAGAACTCCCACTTAGATTGACATCCCTCAAGTCATCTAAATGATACGTGATCCAAATCAACTAAACCATGTCCGATCATCACGTGAGATGGAGTAGTCATCAATGGTGAAAATCTCTATGTTGATCATATCTACTATATGATTCACATTCGACCTTTCGGTCTCCAGTGTTCCCAGGCCATGTCTGTACATGCTAGGCTCGTCAAGTTTAACCCGAGCATTCCGCATGTGCAAAACGGTCTTGCACCCATTGTATGTGAACGTACAGCCCATATCACACCCGATCACCACGTGGTGTTTCAGCACAACGAACTGTCGCAACGGTGCATACTCAGGGAGAACACTTATACCTTGAAATTTTAGTAAGGGATCATCTTATAATGCTACCGCCATACTAAGCAAAATAAGATGCATAAAAATATAAACATCACATGCAATCAAAATATGTGACATGATATGGCCATCATCATCTTGTGCCTTTGATCCATCTCCAAAGCACCGTCATGATCTCCATCATCACCGGCTTGACACCTTGATCTCCATCGTAGCGTCGTGGTCGTCTCACCAACTATTGCTTCTACAAATTTCGCTAACGCATAGTGATAAAGTAAAGCAAATACATGTCGTTCACATTTCATACAATAAAGCGACAACCGTAAGGCTCCTGCCAGTTGCCGATAACTTATACAAAACATGATCATCTCATACAACAACGTATATCACATCATGTCTTGACCATATCGCATCACAACATGCCCTGCAAAAACAAGTTAGACGTCCTCTACTTTGTTGTTGCAAGTTTTATGTGGCTGCTATGGGCTTCTAGCAAGAACCGTTCTTACCTACGCATCAAAACCACCACGGTGATTTATCAAGTTTGTTGTTTTAACCTTCAACAAGGACCGGCTGCAGTCAAATTTGATTCAACTAAAGTTGGAGAAACAGACACCCACCAGCCACCTTTATGCAAAACTAGTTGCATGTCTGTCAGTGGAACCGGTCTCATGAACGTGGTCATGTAAGGTTGGTCTGGGCCGCTTCATCCAACAATACCCCCGAATCAAAATAAGACATTGGTGGTAAGCAGTATGACGATCACCGCCCACAACTCTTTGTGTTCTACTCGTGCATATCATCTACGCATAGACCTGGCTCGGATGCCACTACTGGGAAACGAAGCATGCAATTTCAAAAAAATTCCTATGCTGACGCAAGATCTATCTAGGAGATGCATAGCAACGAGAGGGCGAGAGTATGTCTACGTACCCTCATAGACCGAAAGCGGAAGCGTTTGACAACGCGGTTGATGTAGTCTAACTTCTTCTCGTTCCGACCGATCAAGCACCGAACGTATGACACCTCCGAGTTCTGCACACGTTCAGCTCGATGACGTCCCTAGAACACTTGATCCAGCGAAGGTGTCGAGGAAGATGAGTTCCGTCAGCATGACCGCGTGGTGACGGTGATGGTGAAGTGATCTGCGCAGGGCTTCGCCTAAGCAATACGAGGATATGACCGAGGGTGTAATCTATGGAGGGAGGCACTGCACACGGCTAACAGATGTTGTTGTGTGTTCTAGGCACCTCCCCCTTCATATATATAGGTGGGAGGGAGAGGGAGTATCCAAAGGGGGGCGCCCCAAGTAGGCCGAATCCTACTTGGGGTTCCTCCCGAACTCCCCCCCCCTTTCCTTTTTCATCGGAGAGGAAAGGAAAGAGGAGGGAGGAGGGAAGGAAGGGGGAGGCCGAATCCCTCCCCTTCCTTCTCTCTTCCCCTTTTCCTTTCTCCTCTGGTGCGGCCCATATGGGGGGCGCAACAGCCCGTGCTAGCTGCTGCGTTTCCCCTCTTGGCCCATTAGGCCCATATAGTTGTCGGGGGGTTGCCCGGAACCCCTTCCGGTGATGCGATACATAACCGGTACCCTCGGAACACTTCCGGTGTCCGAATACTATCGTCCTATATATAATCTTTACCTCTCGACCATTTCGAGACTCCTCGTCATGTCTGTGATCTCATCTAGGACTCGGAACAACATTCGGTCTCCAAATCACATAACTCATATAATACAAAATCATCATCGAATGTTAAGCGTGCAGACCCAACGGGTTCGAGGACTATGTAGACATGACCGAGACACCTCTCCGATCAATAACCAATAGCGGGACCTAGATGCTCATATTGGTTCCTACATGTTCTACGAAGATCTTTATCGGCCGAACCGTAATGACAACATACGTTATTCCGTTTGTCATCGGTATGTTACTTGCCCGAGATTCGATCGTCGGTATCTTCATACCTAGTTCAATCTCGTTACCGGCAAGTCTCTTTAGTCGTTCTGTAATACATGATCCCGCAACTAACTCATTAGTCACATTGCTTGCAAGGCTTCTTATGATGTGCATTACCGAGAGGGCCCAGAGATACCTCTCCGATACTCGGAGTGACAAATCCTAATCTCGATCTATGCCAACCCAACAAACACCTTCGGAGATACCTCTAGAGCATCTTTATAATCACCCAGTTACGTTGTGATGTTTGATAGCACACATGGTATTCCTACGGTATCCGGGAGTTGCATAATCGCATAGTCAAAGGAATATGTATATGGCATGAAGAAAGCAATAGCAATAAAACTGAACGATCAATATGCTAAGCTAACAGATGGGTCTTGTCCATCACATCATTCTCCTAATGATGTGATCCCGTTCATCAAATGACAACACATGTCTATGGTTAGGAAACTTAACCATCTTTGATTAACGAGCTAGTCTAGTAGAGGCTTACTAGGGACACGGTGTTTTGTCCATGTATCCACACATGTATCAAGTTTCCGGTTAATACAATTCTAGCATGAATAATAAACATTTATCATGATATAAGGAAATATAAAATGAAAACTTTATTATTGCCTCTAGGGCATATTTCCTTCAGCGACTTGGGTGATGATTTGCTGGGACTGGCAAGACTACAAGTTGTGATCGGCAAGATGATTTTTTTTGCTGGAACCGACACGTCGCGTTGTTGTGAGCAACATGTTGTAGTGCTGGAACTAGCACGTCATGATGCTGCGATCGACACAGAGCTAGAACCGGTGGTCGAGTATGGACACAAGTTACCTGGCACTCGATGGCATAGACCAGGGGGCGCACCTGCATGCTACAACTATGACGAGCTCGAGCTGCATGACACCCCACACACTAGGAACGACACCCACCAGTGCTACAATAGACAAAAGGCCATTGCTTGGAGCAGGGAAGGACAAGGGGCTGCGAGAAGAGGGGGCAAGCTCTGCAGCCTCCGATGCAAGCACGAGGGCGGCACCGAGGACGAGCGGCGATGCTACAACAAGGCCACACCGAGGGTCGGTGCCGCTAGCGCGGGTGCCACGGGCTCCCACGAGTGGTGGAAAGAGACGGGATGACTGGGTGGAAGGGGAGGGACGACTGCACGTGGTTTGATGGCACGACCTAACGACCAGGGAGGTGACTGGCCAGGGCCTGTGCGCCAGTCGACCGGCACAAAGTGTCGCCCCCAGCATTTTCCTAGTTGGGGGGAGCATTTGATTCAGTGTGATCTATCTTTTTTGACCTGGAACATCTTGCATTCCAATTACCGGAGACCAGCCAAATCGGTGGTCACAACACACAGTACATCATCAGGGAAGGTCCCCTGCCCGATTTGCTAGTTTTCAGAGGCAACTCGCGATCCAAAAGAAGCCAGCACATGCGCTGATCGGTTACAGACTCGGGGGCAATACAAGATTTTATACTCAATGAAGCCCGTTTGGAGCAAGAATTTGGCTTCTCTGAATAACACCCCTCGCGAACTCCGGTCACAAGATGTGCGGGTTGCAGCCTGCTGTAGCTGGAGGCAATCCATTTCAAATAGCACCCGACCCATCCCTTGAGATTCGGCAAGTTGGATAGCTTTCAGAAACACGAGTGATTCCGCATGGAGCGCGCTACTCAGGTTGTGCAGTTTCCCCGCTGCAGCAAAAACAACATCCCCATCCACATCTCGTGCTATCACACCCCATCCCCCATCTCCCATAGAGGCACTGAAAACCACATCGACATTAAGTTTGATGAACTCAGGTGGCGGTAGCGACCAAACGTGATGCAGGCTCTGCTTCTCCGACACCTTATCCCCCAGGAACTCTTGCCATTCAGCTGACAAATGCCCAATGCGCGCCTGGAATGCTTCCGCTGAGAATCTTCCTTTTTTGTGATTTACTTTGTTCCATTCGGACCACCATGACCACAGAAGGCAGATTGTTCGCAACTTCATTTGTTCCGGCAGCTTAAAAAATTCAGCAAGCACTTTCCGTGGGGTCTGACACACAGTGAGTCGCTGTCGGATCGCCTCCAAACCACACGCCCTCCACATTTCCTTGACCTCTTTGCACCGTAGAAATAAGTGGCCTCCATCTTCCGGTAGTCGGTGGCATAGCAGACAGCTAGTATCCAACTCCACACCGATCCGCTCAACATTTTGTAAAAGGGGGTGGTTGTTATGCGCTAAGCGTCACATGAAGTGTTGGACCGTAGGCGGACATCTGATTTTCCATAAGTATCTCCAGAATGTTACCTCTTCTCCCTGCCCCACTGAGCTTTCCCCACTCTTCCCGACCTATTGCTTATTCAAGGAGTCGGCGTATACTCTATAAGCGGACCTCACGGAGAACAAACCTTTACTATCAAAGTGCCAGGCTATGAAGTCATCATATTGTTCACATAGGGGTATTTGCAGGATAGCTTGAGCATCCGTTTTGCAGAATGATTGCTTAACAAGATTAACATCCCATTGATTAGTTGTTGGATCGATGAGATCGGCCACCTTAGTGAGAAGAACACCTCCCTGGAGTGATCTGGGTCGTCTTGTGTCATTTGTAGGTAGCCACGGATCAGACCAAATCTGTATATGTTCCCCTGAACCCACCCGCCAGATCATCCCAGCCTTGATCACCTCCAAACCCTGCAGCGGACTCCGCCACACATAACTCATACCTGGCTGGGCCGTAGCATTGAGCACATCCCCCCCAGGGAAATATTTAGCCTGCAGTACCCGTGCACAGAGTGACTCTGGAAATTGGACGAGGCGCCAAATCTGTCGGGCGAGCATCGATATGTTGAAAGCATGTAGATCTCTGAACCCTAACCCACCCCACTCCTTGGGGAGCATCATTTTCTCCCAACTAACCCAGTGATGCTTACTATCTTCTTGGTTTGCCCACTAGAAATGCGCCACCATTTGACGTATGATCTCACACAGGCTCTTCGTAAGATCAAAGCATGCCATGGCATAAGTTGGGACTGCTTGTATTACTGCCTTTATGAGAACCTCTTTTCCGGCCTTGGTTAGGAGCTTGATCTTCCATCCTTTCAAAATCTCCCATATCTTGTCCCGAAGGTATTCGAAACACTTTTGTCGAGACTGCCCAACATAGCTAGGAAGACCCGGGTACTTGCCATTCAAGCTTTCAGAAGTAAGACCCAACAGCCCCAACAATTGTTGCTTCTTTTGATTTTTGGTGTTCCTGTTGGGGAACGCAGTAATTTCAAAAAAAAATCCTACGATCACACAAGATCTATGTGATGCATAGCAACGAGCGGGATAGTGTTGTCCACGTACCCTCGTAGACCGTAAGCGGAAGCGTCAAGTGATGCGGTTGATGTAGTCGAACGTCTTCACGATCCAACCGATCCTAGTACCGAAAGTATGGCACCTCCGCGATCTGCACACGTTCAGCTCGGTGACGTCCCACGAACTCTAGATCCAGCTGAGGCCGAGGGAGAGTTTCGTCAGCACGATGGCATGATGAAGGTGTTGATGAAGTTACCGACGCAGGGCTTCGCCTAAGCACTACAACGATATGACCGAGGTGGAATATGTGGAGGGGGCACCGCACACGACTAAGACAACTATCAACATGTGTGTCTATGGGGTGCCCCCCTCCCCCATATATAAAGGAGTGGAGGAGGGGGAGGGCCGGCCCTCTATGGCGCGCCCAAGGGGGGAGTCGTACTCCAGGTAGGAGTGGGATCCCCCCTTCCCTTGTCGGAGTAGGAGAGGAAGGAAGGAGGAGAGAGGGGGAAGGAAAGGGGGGTCGGCCCCCCACCCAATTCGGATTGGGCTTGGGGGGCGCGCCCCTTCCTTGGCCGCCTCCTCCTCTCTCCCAATAAGGCCCAATAAGGCCCATATACTCCACGGGGGGTTCCGGTAACCTCCCGGTACTCCCGTAAATGTCTGAACTCACCCGGAACCATTCCGATCTCCAAACATAGCCATCCAATATATCAATCTTTATGTCTCGACCATTTCGAGACTCCTCGTCATGTCCGTGATCACATCCGGGACTCCGAACAACCTTCGTTACATCAAAACACATAAACTCATAATACCGATCGTCACCGAATGTTAAGCGTGCGGACCCTACGGGTTTGAGAACTATGTAGACATGACCGAGACTCATTTCCGGTCCATAACCAATAGCGGAACCTGGATGCTCATATTGGTTCCTAGATATTTTATGAAGATCTTTATCGGTCAAACCGCATGACAGCATACGTTGTTCTCTTTATCATCGGTATGTTACTTGCCCGAGATTCGATCATCGGTATCGCAATACCTAGTTCAATCTTGTTACCGGCAAGTCTCTTTACTCATTCTGTAATGCATCATCCCGCAACTAACTCATTAGTCACATTGCTTGCAAGGCTTATAGTGATGTGCATTACCGAGAGGGCCCAGAGATACCTCTCCGATACTCGGAGTGACAAATCTAATCTCGATCTATGCCAACTCAACAAACACCATCGGAGACACCTATAGACATCTTTATAATCACCCAGTTACATTGTAACGTTTGATAGCACACTAAGTGTTCCTCCGGTATTCGGGAGTTGCATATCTCATAGTCATAGGAACATGTATAAGTCATGAAGAAAGCAATAGCAATAAATTAAACGATCAAGTGCTAAGCTAACGGAATGGGTCAAGTCAATCACATCATTCTCTAATGATGTGATCCCATTGATCAAATGACAACTCATGTCTATGGCTAGGAAACTTAACCATCTTTGATCCAACGAGCTAGTCAAGTAGATGCATACTAGTGACACTCTGTTTGTCTATGTATTCACACATGTACTAAGTTTTCGGTTAATACAATTCTAGCATGAATAATAAACATTTATCATGATATAAGGAAATATAAATAACAACTTTATTATTGCCTCTAGGGCATATTTCCTTCAGTCTCCCACTTGCACTAGAGTCAATAATCTAGATTACACAGTAATGATTCTAACACCCATGGAGTCTTGGTGCTGATCATGTTTTGCTCATGAGAGAGGCTTAGTCAACGGGTCTGCAACATTCAGATCCTTATGTATCTTGCAAACCTCTATGTCTCCCTCCTTGACTTGATCGCGGATGGAATTGAAGCGTCTCTTGATGTGCTTGGTTCTCTTGTGAAATCTGGATTCCTTTGCCAAAGCAATTGCACCAGTATTGTCACAAAAGATTTTCATTGGACCCGATGTACTAGGTATGACACCTAGATCGGATATGAACTCTTTCATCCAGACTCCTTCATTTGCTGCTTCCGAAGCAGCTATGTACTCCGCTTCACACGTAGATCCCTCCACGACGCTTTGCTTAGAACTACACCAACTAACAGCTCCACCGTTCAATATAAATACGTATCCGGTTTGTGACTTAGAGTCATCCGGATCAGTGTCAAAGCTTGCATCGACGTAACCATTTAGGCTGAGCTCTTTGTCACCTCCATAAACGAGAAACATATCCTTAGTCCTTTTCAGGTATTTCGGGATGTTCTTGACCGTTGTCCAGTGATCCACTCCTGGATTACTTTGGTACCTCCCTACTAAACTAATAGTTAGGCACACATCAGGTCTGGTACATAGCATTGCATACATGATAGAACCTATGGCTGAAGCATAGGGAATGACTTTCATTTTCTCTCTATCTTCTGCAGTGGTCGGGCATTTTGTCTGACTCAACTTCACACCTTGTAACACAGGCAAGAACCCTTTCTTTGCTTGATCCATTTTGAACTTCTTCAAAACTTTATCAAGGTATGTGCTTTGTGAAAGTCCAATTAAGCGTCTTGATCTATCTCTATAGATCTTGATGCCCAATATATAAGCAGCTTCATCGAGGTCTTTCATTGAAAAACTCTTGTTCAAGTATCCTTTTATGCTATCCTAAAATTCTATATCATTTGCAATCAACAATATGTCATCCACATATAATATTAGAAATGCTATAGAGCTCCCACTCACTTTCTTGTAAATACAGGCTTCTCCAAAAGTCTGTATAAAACCATATGCTTTGATCACACTATCAAAATGTTTATTCCAACTCCGAGATGCTTGAACCAGTCCATAAATAGATCGCTGGAGCTTGCACACTTTGTTAGCATTCTTTGGAAAGATAAAACCTTCTGGTTGCATCATATACAACTCTTCTTCGAGAAATCCATTCAGGAATGCAGTCTTTACATCCATTTGCCAAATTTCATAATCATAAAATACGGAAATTGCTAACATGATTCGGACGGACTTAAGCATCGCTACGGGTGAGAAGGTCTCATCGTAGTCAACTCCTTGAACTTGTCGAAAACCTTTCCCAACAAGTCAAGATTTATAGACAGTAACATTACCATCAGCTTCAGTCTTCCTCTTGAAGATCCATTAATTCTCTATCGCTTGCCGATCATCTGGCAAGTCCATGAAAGTCCACACTTTGTTCTCATACATGGATCCCATCTCAGATTTCATGGCCTCAAGCCATTTTGCGGAATCTGGGCTCATCATCGCTTCCTCATGGTTCGTAGATTCGTCATGGTCAAGTAACATGACCTCCATAATAGGATTACCGTACCACTCTGGTGCGGATCTTACTCTGGTTGACCTACAACGTTTGGTAGTAACTTGATCTGAAGTTACCTGATCATCATCATTAGCTTCCTCACTAATTGGTGTAGGAACCACAGGAAGTGATTTCTGTGACGAACTACTTTCCAATAAGGGAGCAGGTATAGTTACCTCATCAAGTTCTACTTTCCTCCCACTCACTTCTTTCGAGAGAAACTCCTTCTCCAGAAAGGATCCATTCTTAGCAACAAATTTCTTGCCTTCGGATCTGTGATAAAAGGTGTACCCAACAGTCTCCTTTGGGTATCCTATGAAGACACATGTCTCCGATTTGGGTTCGAGCTTATCAGGTTGAAGCTTTTTCACATAACCATCACAGCCCCAAACTTTAAGAAACGACAACTTTGGTTTCTTGCCAAACCAAAGTTCATAAGAGGTGTCCTCTCAACAGATTTAGATGGTGCCCTATTTAATGTGAATGCAGCCGTCTCTAAAGCATAACCCCAAAACGATAGCGGTAAATCAGTAAGAGACATCATAGATTGCACCATATCTAATAAAGTGCGGTTACAACGTTCGGACACACCATTACGCTATGGTGTTCCGGGTGGCGTGAGTTGCAAAACTATTCCGCATTGTTTCAAATGAAGACCAAACTCGTAACTCAAATATTCTCCTCCATGATCGGATCGCAGAAACTTTATTTTCTTGTTACGATGATTTTCCACCTCACTCTGAAATTCTTTGAACTTTTCAAGTGTTTCAGACTTATGTTTCATCAAGTAGATATACCCATATCTGCTCAAATCATCTATGAAGGTCAAAAAATAACGATACCCGCCGCGAGCTTCAATGTTCATTGGACCACATACATCAGTATGCATGATTTCCAATAAATATGTTGCTCGCTCCATTGTTCCGGAGAACGGAGTCTTAGTCATCTTGCCCATGAGGCATGGTTCGCAAGTACCAAGTGATTCATAATCAAGTGATTCCAAAAGTCCATCACAATGGAGTTTCTTCTTGCGCTTTACACCAATATGACCTAAACGGCAGTGCCACAAATAAGTTGCACTATCATTATCAACTCTGCATCTTTTGGCTTCAATATTATGAATATGTGTGCCACTACTATCGAGATTCAATAAAAACGGACCACTCTTCAAGGGTGCATGACCATAAAAGATATTACTCATATAAATAGAACAACCATTATTCTCTGATTTAAATGAATAACCGTCTCGCATCAAACAAGATCTAGATATAATGTGCATGCTTAACGATGGCACCAAATAACAATTATTCAGGTCTAAAACTAATCCCGAAGGTAGATGTAGAGGTAGCATGCCGACGGCGATCACGTCGACTTTGGAACCATTTCCCACGCGCATCGTCACCACGTCCTTAGCTAAAATTTGCTTAATCCGTAGTCCTTGTTTTGAGTTGCAAATATTAGCAACAGAACCAGTATCAAATACCCAAGCACTACTGTGAGCATTAGTAAGCTACACATCAATAACATGTATGTAACAACCTGATTTTTGGCCCTTTCTTTTTCTTTTGTTTTTCTGAGGTTTTTGACTGAGATTTCCTTTTTCCGTGGCTATGTGGTCTAGAAACTGAAGAAGATGCTCTCTTCTTTGTTTCCAGAGTGGCTTCTCATTCCCAAATCCTTCCCTAGACCCTGTCATTTTCATCCTAGCCCAAATCCCACTGTTCTTTTTATTGGGAATATTCCTTTTCTATTAAAGGAATAACTCAAATTGCCCTAGGTTGTGAAGCAACCTTTATTTCCATCACTCCTAAAATTCCCAGCTGGCCCGCGGCGTCGCCGTTCACCGACGCCCACTGACGCTCGCCGCCGAACACCCACGGGAGCACAGTGCCCCGACATGTTTTAATGGTGCTCGGCTTCTTCCTCTTCTCCCCGGCGTTGTCTACCTCTCCGTGATCCCTGCATCAATAGATCGTCGTGTTCCCGCGCCCTCCCGTGCTCGCTGGCCGTCGCCAGAGCCTCGGCCGGACATGCCCGGCGGCACCCGAGCCCATCCCTCTCGCCCGCCTATATATAGGCCTTCCCCGAGCCTTTCGAGCACACCAGAAGCCTTCCCGCACTCCACTGCCCCTCCCCAACCACTCGCCCAAGCTTCAAGAGCTCTCTGTCCCTCTCATGGCCACCGTGCCCGTCGCCGCCCCCTCCTAAATTCGGGCAATGCGGCCTCTTTCTCTCCATCCCACCACCACCATCGTCTTCCCCATGCTCCTGCGAGCCTCCCCAACCCCACGCCTCGCCACCGGAGCAACCTCAACTCCCTGCCCGACTCCACCAGAAGCCGCCGACCTCACCCTCTGTTGCTGTGACGACGTGGCAGCCCCGCTCCTCCCCGGCGCCCATTTCCCCTCTGAACGGATGCGCCATCCTTCCCCGACCTTGCCGGTGTGTTCCACTTGGCCGGAGGTGGCCGGAATCGCCAGCGCCCGTCGCCGGCAGCGCCTCTGCTCCGCCCCTGCCTCCTCTTGTCGCCATGATCCCGCTCCTCCTCGGGCGCTGTTGCTGCTCTAGGCGGGAGCAGCACTCCGCCCCACGTTCCCCGGTGGCCTCGGCTCGGCCGATGATGGCCGGAGCCGGCCGGGCCATCGCCGGCCTCTCCCCCTGCCTCTGCTCCTCTGCTTCCGACCGGGGAGACGACGAGGAGGAAGAAAGACCCTGGCCAGGAGGGCCCCACCTCCCACGAGACCCCACCTGGTAGCCACACGCGTTGACCCCGCCCCGCCACGTCAGATAAGTGGAAACGCATTTACCCGAATACGTTTCCGTTTAGTGAAAGCGTATTTCTGTCTTAGTTCGGTGGCAAATGCGTTTTCTTTATAAGAAAGCATATTTTCATTTAACTATGGTTAGAAATACGTTTTCTCTGCTTTGAAAGCGTATTTTATGAGACTGTGCTTTCTGTTTTCAGCTCAGGGGCCTGTTTGTAGGTTATTTTTACAAATCGGTCCCTAAACTTCGTCGGGCTATAACTTTTTGCTCGAGACTCCGATTGAGGTGAATCCGATGCCCACATCTTCGTCTCTTCGAGTCTGAACTTTTGGTGTCATTTTCACTATGGTTTGACACTGTGAAAATGACCTTTTTGCCCTTGCATGTAAACAGCCCCTCCGAGAGAGAACTATTTCCGGGAAATCTTTCCGCAGCTTCACCGCACTTCTTCCCGGAGTATTCCTCACCCCCAGGCAAGCCACAATACCCACTTGCATGATAGTCATGCCGTATCCATGGTTTTCAACTTGAATATTTATTAAATGATGGCTTGTTTAAAATATGGTTATCGTTGTTTCGGTAATGCTTCCGGGTTAGTGCTCACTTGCTTGCTATGTTGTTATGCACCTGGTTATAATGCACTGCTACTTGTTAGTATTATTTTCATATTGCTATGCTTGATAGTAGTACATGTTGGGTTGGTCATGTTCTTTGGTGCATGACTAACGTTGGTTACCGAGTACTATTAATATGTGTTGTTCCTTTGCTGTTAGTTGGTTAAGTGTTACTAGGTAATATTATTGATGAGTTCTTGCATGGTATTTATGGTTGATGCTAGTGGTCATGTTATGCAATGAGTAGTGTTGCACTTTAATATTTATGCTCGTCATTATGCCATGTTCTGTTGGAGATTATTCATAGTTGATATGGTGGATAGTTATGTTGCATCCCGTGCTTATGTTGATATCATGCTCATGCTTTGTATATGCATCATGTTATTTTATCATGGCTCAGCATATTGCATTCAAGTTTAACCGAATTTAATTGAACTTGAACAACTGTTGGCTGAGTCATGGTGCCACCATATCGAAACTGACCAGTGCAACCACGCTTACCTTTATGGGAAGGTCCTAACTGGGTCTATTGTCGTGCCTCTCGCTGGTGCCTCCAACGAGGGAAAGTTATGGGGCGCGCTACCCTGATCAGGTAGGCGGACATAACCTTGTGTGCCCGTTGTTGTTATTATGGATCCGGTCCCCGTGAGGGACGTTTTGGCCACGACGGTGGTCGTTGTGTCTTTGGTAGACACGGGGCCACCCAGGACTAGCCCAGTGGGGAGTGAGTCGGAGTGGCCGGGAGAGTGTCATGGCAGTAGATCGGTTTTGTCGGAACGCCGTTGGTCCACCCGAATGGGAATGCGAGGCCATGGGTTCCGTAGTGTGGGTACAGTGTACTAACCTCTGCAGAGTGTATATTAAATCTATCGATAGCTGCGCCCGCGGATAAGGGCCGAGTTCGTGTCGGTCACACCGTGAGTTAACAGTATTAATAATCATGTGCTCAATAACAATCCCGGTTCGATGAGGAGATAAGTTGGTTGTGATCGCCGGAATGATCACCGTTTGAGACCAAGTGTTGGTCATGGTTGTGATCGCCGGAATGATCACCGTGGTATCGAGTATACCGAGTTGTTGGATATTCGTGATGTTGTGCGAGAATCATGGGTAAAGATCAAGCTCCTTGTGGTCATTTAATGATTACCACGGTATTGTTTATACCAAGCTTGATTTGATCCTGAGATGATCGTGCGATGTCCGAGGTTGGTAAGTGATGCATGTGATAGTTACGTATTAACCCGAGCAGAATAAATAGTGCATATAGTGCATCATGTTGCATGCTAGTATCGTCAGATTCATATGTTCATGCCATGCTCATGTTGTTCTACCTGTATCATGTTCATGTTGTTCATGCCATGTTATTCTGATGATCTCATGATAATTCCTGCTTAACCTGTAAATGCCATGCTGATGTTTGTCTTGAATGCTTCCGGTTACTATGAGCTTGCAAGTACATTCAATGTACTGACCTGGCGTGTCATGCCAGCTTGCAGGTCGTGTCTGGATTGCTTGCTTGTTTGGTGTTGTGCCTGTGTTTGCGAGCTAGGATAAGCGTTCCAGCCAGAGTCCCTGCGGATTGGAGTCCACCACTGTCGTGGTTGTTTCGCTGCTAGAAGTTTTTCCGCTGCTTCGATGTTGTTCTGCTGCTTGCATAGAGCAACTGAGGATGGCGTAGTGTCGCCGTGCCGATGTTATTTATTGTAATATTGGAGACCTTGTATGCACATTCGTGTAATAATAGAAAGCTGGTTTGTTCTATGCTAAGCAGTGCCGTATCCCAGAAGACTTCTCCTCGATCTCTGGGCTGGAATACGGGGTGTTCCGGTTTCTCTGAGCCGGGGTGCCACAAGCTTGGTATCAAAGCAGGTCTGGCTGTAGGATGTCCTAGCTCGCGCGAACGTTAGAAAGCGGTAATATAGACCCTAGTTGGTTTGTTGCACTTGATTGTTGCATTTGTTTGTCGCATAGCATGCATATAGATTATTATTTTGTCACTAACGGTTTATCTTGTGAGTGTAGGTGGCATAGTTTTCGGTCCACCGCCTGGACCCTCCTTCTTAGCATGTCTGCTCTTTGGTGTTCGGCATCATCTCTGTCCCAGCAGAGTGATGCCCTGGTACCCAGAGTTCCAGACACCATTTGCAGGAGTTATGCTCAGGTATCGCGTATATTTTTCCGCCACCCACCCATATTATTTCGGTGATAGACTTGTTTCTATCCTGAATCATGTCATCCATCTCGTCCCTCTGGCAACCCTTACTGATCTTGGGTATCAGAAAAGGGCAATGCCAGCGAGCCTTGTTTTTCCACCGCTACCCTACCCAGTCATTCTATTCTTTGGACGTGTACGAATCCCTTTCGTACGCTTTATAATGATGTGGTCGTGACTTTTGTGTCTCGCTACTTGATCGTCAAGTCCGTTCTCACCTGTGTATCCATCCAGATCCAGCCACTGTTCAGCTAGTGCTTGGTGTAGCTTCGGTTACGCTAACTCCTTCCACACATGGATATAATTTTCTTGCACACCGCCACAGCATATTAGACCGTAATACCGGAGTTTCCGCGCCACTTGTGTGCTTAGGTGTGCATGCATATTATGGTGTGAGTAGCAGTAATATGTGATGATTGCTTGATTAATTAAATTAGTAGTATGCTTGTGTGCTTTTGTTTTAGTCGTTTCTTTTGTTTCTTTCTTTGGGCCTTCGGTGTTACAAATTTTCCCGCTATTCAAGTTGCTCGTCAGTCGACACCGGACCCGAAGAGTCAGCAAGAAATGCATATATTTGGAAACTCAGCTAAACAGAATGGAATTGTCAGTAGACCGCAGTGAAATTGGAAATAGCTCGTCTGAATACAAAAGAAATCCTGGATGGAATGTCAGTATAAAGTTTGCATTAACGTGCACTCCTCATAGCAGAAATGATCAAACCAGCAAGAAGATAAATTGTGTGCAAGGTTGACAAAATATTATCAAAGGTATGGCTCAGATACAAGTTTAATTTTTCGTTGAGGATGATTTTGGAACCCGATGTACCTGGAAGCAAGCAAAAATATGGCATGTACTCAGAAAGGAGGATAGTCCTGCAAAACCCTGTTTCATACAAGAAATCAATAACAAAAATATTAAGATGGTTATATATGTGGAAATCGGTCCGCATATCACAATAAGAAGCTTCTGGTGTAAGCAACCCAATCTTCCCTCGCAAGATACCCGAGAAGCTTCCAAGGCAAGATTCATCTATCTTCCTCAGTATGATACATGGATGATTTCCCGTACAAGGTACTCTGCCTTCTTCAGTAGGCAACCAGAAAAGCTTCCGGCATAAGGTACTGAGTCTTTCCCCAGCAAAGTCTTTAAGGGGGTAAACTTCCGAAGCAGGATACCAGTCTTCTTCAGCAAGCTGTCCGATGAAAGTTTCGAGCACAAGCCAGCCAATCTTCCTTAGTAAGACATTGGTACAAGGTAGTACGCTGTGAATTGATAGCATATGGCAGTGAATCCCAAGAATCAGATCCGCAACATTTTGGTCAGAAGCAAGAATTAGTCAGAATACACGTCTGTCTCGGGAATCAGATTCTCATATATATGTGGTGAGCATACCACCAAGATCTTACAAGTCACTCGGATGAGGATCTGACAACCACGTGAGGATGGTTATGAGAAGAAAGCTAGTATACACAATAGTGTGACAAAGGGATTATGAGGATTGACGACATCAATGAGCTCAATACAAGTACCGTTAAACCTGGAAAATGATCCTGATGAGCCCTTGTCCCCTTTTTCTCCAATGATGGCACCACGCCTGTGATCTAAGCTGTTTTTAGCTATCCAGGGTGGATGCCGATTTTTATTTCTCTCTTCAACGACTGCCACGAGTTCTGAGCTGCTTTTCGGCCGTCCTGAGCCGTGGTTGAGTTATTTCAGTAATGTCCCAGATCTGAGTTGTAAAGACCGTTCTGGTGGCTACTGATTTATTTGTCGATTTCTTGCAAACGTTCGGATGATCATTTTCCTGCGGTCAGAACTTGTGGGGTGTTGAACCTGCCATTTAAATGGGGTACTTTGTCAGAAAAATGAGGATAGGCTACGCTTGCCGAAAAATTGTACCGACAGTACCTATGGTGATACGAAGAAGCAATATGACCCAGCTCTTTCAGCCAAGGATCTGAAAGTGCGTTATATCGACTAGAGGGGGGTGAATAGGCGATTTTTATAAATTCTTCACTGAGGAATTTGTGGGTGAGGAAATTCCTTAGCGAAGAACTACTTGCAGCGGAATAAGTACTCACAAGTATGCATAGCAGAGCACAAGCATAGTCATCATGATGAAATGAAAACAAGCACAGAGTACAAAAAGCGTAAACACAGGATAAGACAGGATGAAGACAAACAGGCTGAGGAAATTGAACTGAGGAAATTGAGGAAGTCTTCAGTCAAAGTCTCCAAACACAGATATGAACGATTGCACAACACAGGAATGAGGAAATGAAAGAGTTGAGGAAATAGAACCAGTAAGCTCGGTGAAGACAATGATTTGGTAGACCAGTTCCAACTGCTGTCTCAGTTGTACGTCTGGTTGGAGCGGCTAGGTATTTAAACCTGAGGACACACAGTCCCGGACACCCAGTCCTGAACACACAGTCCAGGACACCTAGTCCTCACCGTATTCTCCTTGGGTTAAGGTCACACTGACCTCGCCCAATTACTCGTGGTAAGTCTTCAGGTGACTTCCGAACCTTCACAAACTCGATCACTCGGCGATCCACACTTGTCTGGAAGAAGCACAGTCTTCAAAGGTAACAAGCGTAGGATCCACGCAGGATCAATCTCTTCAATGATGCTCAATCACTTTGGGTTTGTAGGTGTTTGGGTTTGGGGTTTTTTCCTCACTTGATGATTTTCGCTCAAAGTCCTCGGAGGATGGGACACTCTCAAATGACAAGTGTCAGTTTCTCTCGGAGCAGCCAACCAGCTAGCGGTTGTAGGGGGCGGCTATTTATAGCCTAGGGAGCAGCCCGCATGATAAGACATAAATGCTCTTCAACGATATGACCGTTAGGTGGGTAGATATTTTGGGACAGCTGGCGCATAGCACAACAACGGTCAGAAATTTGAGGTTCAAATTCCTCAGGGCTATCATGTTCCTCACTATGTAGGCAATCCGCACTGGCGAATTCCTAACTCCTCAGTCAGAACAAATTCCTCAGAGACCAGAAGAACTTCGTCTCTGTCACTGAAGAATATGACTGAACTGTATGAGATTTCCAATGGCTTCACTCGAAGGGATTGGTAGGTGTAGGATTTTGAGTTGAGCATCACATGGAAATTTTTCCTTAGTATTTCCTCGACCCCCTTTAACAGTACGGTGTTTCCTATGACTCAAGAAAGAGAAAATGAAACTACAAAAACAAAAGTCTTCAAACTTCATATTCCTCAAATGAATACCAAGTCTTCAAGGTCACACCAATTTCTTCACTTTCAAAGTCTTCAGAAAGTCTTCAGAAATCCAAAGTCTTCAGTCGAAGAACTTCATTTTTAGGGGTCGACTTTCTCTATAATTATCAAACTCCTCATAGACTTATAGATCTGTGTACACTCACAAACGCATTAGTCTCTTAACCTATAAGTCTTCAATACACCAAAATCACTAAGGGGCACTAGATGGACTTACAATCTCCCCCTTTTTGGTGATTGATGACAATATAGGTTAAGTTTTCAATGGGGATAAACATATGAAGTGTAAATACTGATATTGAGGAATTTGATTGCAAGATATAGAAGAACTCCCCCTGAAGATGTGCATAGTGAGGAATTTGCTTTTGAAGCAATGCACACTTGAAGAGTTGAATCATGGAGATCTCCCCCTATATCTTGTAATTCATACACGCATTTGACATAATATATGAAGAATTTGAAAAGCATGATGAAATATGGTGACTGATGTAATTCAGCATGCATGCAATAACATTAATGAGGAATAAGCATGCAGAAGAAACATCAAAAGTATCAGGTCACCATAGAGTTTAAGTTTACAACTCGATCCAGCAAAGTCTTCAAAAGAACGAGAGTTGCAACTTAGAAAAAACGCCCATATAATAGACCCGCTTGAAGACTAACTCAATTTTCTCCCCCTTTGTCATCAAATGACCAAAAGGGTCGAAAATGAGGACTAACGCCCCTAAAGAATATCAAGGTGATGAAGGAGCTCAGCGTTGTTGGGGTCGGTTGTTGGAGTAGGGCCTGCTGCAGTGTCGTCCAAATCTTCATTTTCATCAGTGTCACGTGATGAAGAATAGGAGCTGGCCACCAAGGAAGGAACCTTGACCTTCTTGTACTTCTTCGGAGGAGGTGCAGCCCAGTCAAGATCGTCCTTGAGACCCATTGTCTTCAGATCTTCTTCACTATAGACTTGAGACAGAACAGCCCAGGTGCGGTTGAGGATTTCATGAAGGTAGTAGTGGTTTTTCTTCACTTCATTGTGGGTAGCAGTCATGTTGTGAAGAATTGAACCAAACTGACGCTTGACCCATTTATGATTGCGATCAACCTTCTGGTGAAGACTGAGGAGTAGCTCACGGTCAGTCATCACCCTGGGTGCTGTGCCTTGAGGATTTTGCTTGGTTGCGTTGGTGGCAGAGTCATGGGTGGCGGAGTCATCATTGGTGGAGTAGGATGCAGCCTTGCAAAATTGTCCATCCAATGGACGACTGCCTTCATCAATTACAGCAGTAGCCTTGCCCTTTTCATCAGCTGAGGAAAATGTCCGTTTGAGGACTTCAATTGGGGGCAAGTAGCTGCAATGGTTCAGTGTATCAGCTTTATAGTTGAGTGAAGACCTTGTCTTGATGAATCTCATAATCCAAGGTGCATAAGGCTTCAACTCAAATGGTGACATGGCGACATTAGCCAGAGTCCTCATGAAGAAATCATGGAAGTTGATCGGAATGCCATGAATGATATTGAAAAGAAGATTCTTCATGATGCCAACGACTTCTTCTTCATTTGAGTCGGGGCCCTTGATTGGACTCAATGTCTTCGTCAGAATGCGATAGACAGTCCGAGGCACATACAACAATTCCTTCACAAGGAATTTTGTTCTTGAGGTCTGACCTGGCTTCAAAGGCTTCATCAGCACTTGCATGTAGTGATTGGTTAGCTCAGGTTCATTGTAGACACAACAAGCACCTTCAAGGGGCGGATTGAGAGGTAAGGCACGAAGCAATTCAGTAGCTGGTGCCTTGTAGTGAGTGTTTTCAGACATCCAGTCCAGCACCCATGAATTCACATCTTCAGAGTTGCCGGTGATGTGCAGTGTTGCATAGAATTGAAGAATAAGTTCTTCATTCCAATCACAGATGTCAGTGCAAAAATTTAACATTCCAGCGTCGTGAAGAACACTGAGAATTGGCACGAAGCATGGCAGAGATTCCATATCCACATGAGGAATGTGCTCATGATCGAAGACTTTGTATTTGTTGAACAGCACTGAGGAATAGAAATTTGCCTGGCTGGCAGTCCAGAAATGCCTCTTCCTGATGCGAGCAGAGTCATAGGGGTTGTAATCAGTGAAGAATACATGCTCGCCAAAGAAGGCATCAATCTTGAATTTTTGCTTCCTTGAGAATGGATCCTTTGGCTTGGGCAGAGGAGTGTCAGTGAGTTGCATCACAACCTCAGGAATCACAATCTCAGGTTCTTCAGGCTGAGGAATTTCTGGTTCCTCTTCAATGGCAGCCTGGTTCTTGAATTCTTCATTTTCAGGTTCTTCAGCACTAGCGGCTGGAATGTCTTCATAAGCTTCATCAGGTCCCATTTGAACTGTAGTGACTGGGGACTGAGGAATTTGCTGCAGTGGAGTGAAGAGTGGAGAATTGGGGTGCTGACTTTCCCAAAAGTCATCATTCATCACAGGTGTGGTACAACCAATGTCCACATCTTCATCTTCAATTTCTTCAACGCCGGCCTCCTCAGCAGTAAACTGAGACACAGGCGAGGAAACAACTGGGGTTGAAGGGATTTCATCCACTTCAATTTCTTCATCCATCTGCTCTGACGTAGCAGCAGAAGGAGTTTCTTCATTAGATCCGCTAGGGATGACATATTCTTCACCAAAAGGAACAAGGTCCTTTGATGGCATGGTTGAGATTGGAATAGCATCAATCGGGTTTGCAAAAGAGCTGGTCATAGGCTTCATTTTCTTCAGAGCAGAAGAATCTGAAGAAGCTGATGCTTTCCTTTTCTTCACTACTGCACGCTCTGCAGCCTTGGTCTTCTTCACATCAGATGCAGATGGAAGGATTGGAGTTGGAGTAGGCGCAGGTGGAGCAGAGGAATTTGGTGCAGTTTCTTGAGGCACAACTAATGCAGTTGCCCTGACCTCTTCATTTTCTTCACGCGCACCGCTAGTGGGTGCCCTGGAACTCACATTATCTTCAGCAGCCTGATTGTCATCAGCGGTGCTGGCATGTTCTTCAGTTTGCTGAGCAGATGCTTCAGCCTGAGTGACTTCAATATGCACAGGGGCAGCGGCACTTGAAGTGAGTGTCTTCGTCAGATTGACGAACCTGACCTTGGCTCCTTTCCAATCACCATAGTAAGCGTTGAAATCATCGCTGAGGACTTTGATTTCAGACTGGAGCTTTACAAGTTCATCAGTTGCATAGACAACGTTGTTCTTCAGGAACTTCTCCTTCCTGTACTGTGCTTTCTTGAGTTGTCTGGCCTTCTCATATTTCCATTTTTCTTCACTAATGAAATGGGTCAGCATGTGACTTTGGCCAGGTGTCAACTTGAAATCAGCCATAGGAGTGTTTGGGTCCTTGTGCCAGAGATCAATGTAGTCGAGGATCAGCTTTGGATCCAAAAGGAGTGGCACTTCTGTGCCCTTGGCTCTAGCGGCCCTGACTTGCCTGTCTCTGATGATTTCAGCAAGTTCTTCATCATCTGCTTTGTCTTCATCAGACGGTACTTGGAAGGTGACCTACATCTTCTAAGGACTTGGGCGAGAGCCTCATCCAGCAGTTGTCTTTGTCTTCAGCAGAGAGGGTCCTGTTGAAGACTTTGGTGCAGCTGAGGAACTAGCTGAAGCTCCTGAGGCAATAGAGATGCCTGTAGTCCTTTCAGACAATTTGTCAAGTCCCCAGCAAATTCTTCAGACGTTAAAGTACGTCTGGAGACCTGACCCTGCATAAGAGATTAGTTCTTTTTCTTCACCACCCACATCCGAAGGGGTGGCAAAGAGTTCATCACTCTGCGAGCTCCATATGAGAAAGGTGGCATAGAAGCCAATCCATTTCGTTTCACATAAGAGGAGTTAGGGTAAGCATATGAATAAGCAGAAAAATTCTTCGAGGACTTATGAACATAATGATTAGAAGAATAATGCTCATATTCATAGCCCTTAGGTCTTCCCTGTGAAATAGAGTTGTTAGCACGATGATAATCATATGAGGACTTTGATCCTCTTGAGGAATTTGATCCATGTGAGGAATTTGGTCCGTATGAGGACTTGGATCCATATGAAGAATTTGGTCCATATGAAGAATTTGATCTGGGGTTCCTATTCCTCACAAGTAGTGTCATGAGGACATTCACCTGAAGACTTTCAAGGCATCTTTTGGGAACCCAGATTTTCTTCATAGGAGAACCGTTCCTGTAGTTAGTGCCAACATATCTAGCAAATACTTCACCATTCTGATTTTTGAACAGTTTATAGTTGGAGTCAAATGACTCATCAGAAGAATGAGGAGATTCACATGTAAAGCCAGATAGATTTGGTGGATCAACTGGAGGTCCCTTTGCAGCAACCCATGAGGTTTTGGGGTACTGCTCAGGCTTCCAATATGTACCATCAGCATTGAGTTTTCTCTCAAAGGCAATACCCTCTTTCCTAGGGTTTCTGTTGAGGATCTGCTTTTTAAGCACATCACAAAGAGTCTGGTGCCCTTTGAGACTTTTGTACATGCCTGTCATGTACAATTCCTTCAGCCCTGCATCGTTAGTGATACCAGCAATGTCCTTAGATGAGGAATTAATGATTGCAGAGACAGTTGAGGAATTTGTAGCATTAGGAGCATTTGAACATTCAGGTGAAGAATTAGCAGATTCACGTTCAATGCATTTCAAACATGGAGGAACAAATTCTTCCTGAGCAGTGCTGATTTGTTGAGCAAGTAATGAATCGCGCTCCTTCTGAAGATCTTCATAAATCACTTTTAGCTTCTCTAGATCTTGCTTTCTTTGAAGAAATTCATAAGAAAGCTTCTCATGATCAGATAAGAGAGTGTTATGATGACCTTGAAGGTTGTCAAATCTAGACTGAAGTCTTTGAAGATTTTCAGTCAAGGTTTTAGTGCGATCCATTTCTTCACCCAACATATCATCACTTTTATCTAGCATGTTTTGAACCTTTTCCAAGTCCTTTTGTTGTTTAGTGGCAATACAAACAAGCTTGGTATAGCTAGGTCCAAAATCATCATCAGATTCATCATCACTAGACTCGGATGAGGAACATTTGGTTACCTTGGCACCTTTTGCCATGAGGCATGGTGCAGAAGATGATGGTTCAGGTTCGAAAGTCATCGTTTTGAGTGATTCCTTGAAATCCTCAAACCACGGATCATGACAAGTTCGATGACCTTCATAGACGTCAGAGATTCGGTCCCAGATAAGCTTCGCATTGCAAAGATGCATAATGCGCCTGAATTCATCTCTGGATAGGCAGGAACAGATGATATCCTTCGCCATGATGTCAAGTCGAGTGTACTTGCGAATATCATTAGTGTCTGCCATCTTGCATAGATCGGTAAGACCAATCTCAGTGACGGTCCACAGCTCGCTGTTCATTGCCATGAGGCGTTTCCTCATCATGGCCTTCCACCTGGGATAATCATGACCGTCAAAGATGGGGCATGTCACTTTCTTCATACCTGCGGTCGACATAACTAAAACTCCAGGCGGTTAAACCAAAATCACACAGAACAAGGGAGTACCTTGCTCTGATACCAATTGAAAGTGCGTTATATCGACTAGAGGGGGGGTGAATAGGCGATTTTTATAAATTCTTCACTGAGGAATTTGTGGGTGAGGAAATTCCTTAGCGAAGAACTACTTGCAGCGGAATAAGTACTCACAAGTATGCATAGCAGTGCACAAGCATAGTCATCATGATGAAATGAAAACAAGCACAGAGTACAAAAAGCGTAAACACAGGATAAGACAGGATGAAGACAAACAGACTGAGGAAATTGAACTGAGGAAATTGAACTGAGGAAATTGAGAAAGTCTTCAGTCAAAGTCTTCAAACACAGATATGAACAATTGCACAACACAGGAATGAGGAAATGAAAGAGTTGAGGAAATAGAACCAGTAAGCTCGGTGAAGACAATGATTTGGTAGACCAGTTCCAACTGCTGTCTCAGTTGTACGTCTGGTTGGAGCGGCTAGGTATTTAAACCTGAGGACACACAGTCCAGGACACCTAGTCCTCACCGTATTCTCCTTGGGCTAAGGTCACACAGACCTCGCCCAATCACTCGTGGTAAGTCTTCAGGTGACTTCCGAACCTTCACAAACTCGATCACTCGGCGATCCACAATTCCTCTTGGATGCTCTAGACCATGACGCCTAACCGTCTGGAAGAAGCACAGTCTTCAAAGGTAACAAGCGTCGGATCCACGCAGGATCAATCTCTTCAGTGATGCTCAATCACTTTGGGTTTGTAGGTGTTTGGGTTTGGGGTTTTTTCCTCACTTGATGATTTTCGCTCAAAGTCCTCGGAGGATGGGACGCTCTCAAATAACAAGTGTCAGTTTCTCTCGGAGCAGCCAACCAGCTAGTGGTTGTAGGGGGGCGGCTATTTATAGCCTAGGGAGCAGCCCGCACGATAAGACAGAAATGCCCTTCAATGATATGACCGTTAGGTGGGTAGATATTTTGGGACAGCTGGTGCATAGCACAGCAACGGTCGGAAATTTGAGGTTCAAATTCCTCAGGGCTATCATGTTCCTCACTGTGTAGGCAATCCGCACTGGCGAATTCCCAACTCCTCATTCAGAACAAATTCCTCAGAGACCAGAAGAACTTCGTCTCTGTCACTGAATAATATGACTGAACTGTATGAGATTTCCAATGGCTTCACTCGAAGGGATTGGTAGGTGTAGGATTTTGAGTTGAGCATCACATGGAAATTTTTCCTTAGTATTTCCTCGACCCCCTTTAACAGTACGGTGTTTCCTATGACTCAAGAAAGAGAAAATGAAACTACGAAAACAAAAGTCTTCACACTTCATAATCCTCAAATGAATACCAAGTCTTCAAGGTCACACCAATTTCTTCACTTTCAAAGTCTTCAGAAAGTCTTAAGAAATCCAAAGTCTTCAGTCGAAGAACTTCATTTTTAGGGGTTGACTTTCTCTGTAATTATCAAACTCCTCGTAGACTTATAGATCTGTGTACACTCACAAACGCATTAGTCTCTTAACCTATAAGTCTTCAATACATCAAAATCACTAAGGGGCACTAGATGCACTTACAGGATCCAGACCAAGAAAACGATAATGAAGGAGCAAGACCAGTGATGTGGGTATGAAAATTGTTGCAAGACCCGCGTGGTGTAGAACCACCGTCAGTCAAGTCTGCAGATATTATCCTAAAGGTCAAACTCTTATGCTAGCCACGACAGGCGACAATCAAATATTTGGTACGGATCCGATACTCAAGACAGTTGAACCAGTTAAGATGATTCAGAAACTTCGGCGATAAGCCAGAATCTGTCAGGAAAGCGGTTATGACCCAACTCACTGTGTGGAACCCGAAGGACCTGCATTTAGTGGAGAAACCCAATGCAAGGAGTTAGAGCCATGGTGTCCACTAGAAAAAATTGATCACCACTTCATGAAAGATTGTCAGTGCCGGATGACACACCCAGCGGAAATCACTCTTGGATTTGTGAGACCAACATATATTTCAGTCGTGAGGATCAATCATAGTCAGCTAAGTCAGCAGATCTAAAAAGAAATTGGAGCCTGTATAAGCATGAACAAGCAAGGTAAGATCTGTCAGAATATGGATATATTAAAGCAAACCACCCCAGGGCCAGTCAGATAAAAATTAAGTGGGAACAAAAATAAGAAAAAGGATACCCGAGTTGGAAACGGTTTCCTTAAGTCAGTGTCTTCATACTTGTTCCCTGAGCAACCAAATCTCGAGGACGTGGTTTCATTTAAGGGGGTAAGGTTTGTAACAGCCTGATTTTTGGCCCTTTCTTTTTCTTTTGTTTTCTGAGGTTTTTGCCTGAGATTTCCTTTTTCCATGGCTATGTGGTCTGGAAACTGAAGAAGATGCCCTCTTCTTTGTTTCCAGAGTGGCTTGTCATTCCCAAATCCTTCCCTAGACCCTGTCATTTTCATCCGAGCCCAAATCCCAATATTCTTTTTATTGGGAATATTCCTTTTCTATTAAAGGAATAACTCAAATTGCCCTAGGATGTGAAGCAACCTTTATTTCCATCACTCCTAAAATTCCCAAATAATTCTCATAAATTGTTTGGGTCATATCTTTCTCAAATATGACAAAATATTTCATTTGTAATGTTTATCATCATGCTCAAATAATTCATTTCCTATTCTGCCCTAAATGGCACATTGTGAAGCAAGTGCTATTTTAATTTTCCCAATTGACCTGAAACTTCTTGGACACCTTTTCCTGTCCATATCATTGCCACATGAAAAAATGCAACCTAATTTTCCTAGTAATTATTTAATTATGATTTTCCAAAGTTTCTATCCAGAAAGAAGCTTTGTGAAGGAGGTGCAAGCTAGGCATATCCAAATGAGTTGCCATTTTGCATGGTCCCTCATATCATCATATCATAGCCCTCCACCAAAGTAGAGCTCATGTCATGCCTCCATGTGAGCTCATCTTCAATTCTTTGATTCTGTCCAAAATTTCAGTTTGTGAAGCAAGTATATTTTATCTTGCTCCATTATGGCTGCCAATTTTTCTAGGCCTTCAATTATCCATATAACCTACCTCCACCCATTTTGGGCATGGTTCATCAAGCCATTTTTCCTCTAGAATTTTTGCAATTTTCTGTCTAGAGGAGATGTTTGTGAAGCAAGTACCAGTTTGGCTTGGCCAATTGGTATGAAACTTTTTGAGCATCTTCATAGGACCAAATGACTCTGCCTTGCCCAATTTCAGCTCAAGTTGATGCTTCATCAGAGTGCATCATCCTAATCTAGTTTCTGGACCAGTTTATGTGGTTGTTAAGCAACTACATTAAATCTTGATCCTAATCCTCTCCAAGTTACCAGGGTGAAAGTCCTTCTTACCCTAAACCTACCAGACAACTCCATTTCTTCCAAACTCCTTCCTGTTGATCAGAAGTTCTCATCCAAGTTTACTGCAGTAAACTTCAGAGGGTGATTACCAGTTAACCATAGCAGTTTTCACCGAACTACCTCCATAGTTGAGACCTCCCCTAGATGAGCTTACCCGTAGAAAACAAGTTCCAGCCCATCTCCCCCGCTACATGCCAGTGCACACGGTGACCGCGACAATGGCGTGCCTGCGCACGCGCTCTGTGTGCAGTGGCCGCGTCCAGTCGTTGTTTGTGCTGGACCCCCTCCTCCTCTCGTCGCCTTCGCGCGCGTGAGCGTGTCCAGCAGCTGGCCCGCGTCGTCGCCGTTCCCCTGGACCCCTCTCTCGCTGCGTCCATTTCCTCACCGACGCCCACCGACGCTCGTCGCCGAACGCCCACGGGAGCACAGTGCCCCGACATGTTTTAATGGTGCTCGGCTTCTTCCTCTGCTCCCCGGCGTCGTCTACCTCTTCGTGATCCCTGCATCAATAGCTTATCGTGTTCCCGCACTCTCCCATGCTCGCTAGCCGTCGCCAGAGCCTCGGCCGGACGTGCCCGGCGGCACCCGAGCCATCCCCCTCGCCCGCCTATATATAGGCCTTCCCCGAGCCTTTCGAGCACACCAGAAGCCTCCCCACACTCCACTGCCCCTCCCCAACCACTCGCTCGAGCTCCAAGAGCTCTCTGTCCCTCTCATGGCCGTCGTGCCCGTCGCCGGCCCCCTCCTAAATTCGGGCAGTGCAGCCTCTTTCTCTCCATCCCACCACCACCATCGTCTTCCCCATGCTCCTGCAAGCCTCCCCAACCCCACACCACGCCACCGGAGCAACCTCAACTCCCTGCTCGACTCCACCAGAAGCCGCCGTCCTCACCCTCTGTTGCTGTGATGCCGCGGCAGCCCCGCTCCTCCCCGGCGCCCGTTTCCCCTCTGAACGGATGCGCCATCCTTCCCCGACCTTGCAGGTGTGTTCCACTTGGCTGGAGGTGGCCGGAATCGCTAGTGCCCGTCGCCGGCAGCGCCTCTGCTCCGCCACTGCCTCCTCTCGTCGCCACGATCCCGCTCCTCCTCGGGCGTTGTTGCTGCTCTAGGCGGGAGCAGCACTCCGCCCCGCGTTCCCCGATGGCCTCCGCTCAGCCAATGATGGCCGGAGCCGGCCGGGCCATCGCCGGCCTCTCCCCATGCCCCTGCTCCTCTGCTTCCGATCGGGGAGACGGCAAGGAGGAAGAAAGACCCTAGCCATGTGGGCCCCACCTCCCATGAGACCCCACCTAGCAGCCACATGCGTTGACCCCGCCCCGCCACGTCAGATAAGTGGAAACGCATTTACCCGAATACGTTTCCATTTAGTGAAAGTGTATTTCTGTCTTAGTTTGGTGGCAAATGTGTTTTCTTTATAAGAAAGTGTATTTTCATTTAACTATGGTTAGAAATACGTTTTCTCTGCTGTGAAACCGTATTTTATGAGACTGCGCTTTCTGTTTTTCAGCTCAGGGGCCTGTTTGTAGGGTTATTTTTACAAATCGGTCCCTGAACTTCGTCGGGCTATAACTTTTTGCTCGAGACTCCGATTGAGATGAATCCAACGCCCACATCTTCGTCTCTTCGAGCCCAAACTTTTGGTATCATTTTTAGTATGGTTTGACACTGTGAAAATGACCTTTTTGCCCTTGCACGTAAACAGCACCTCCGAGAGAGAACTGTTTCCGGCAAATCTTTCCACGGCTTCACTACGCTTCTTCCCGGAGCATTCCTCACCCCCAGGCAAGCCACAATACCCACTTGCATGATAGTCATGCAGTAGCCATGGTTTTCAACTTGAATATTTATTAAATGATGGCTTGTTTAAAATATGGTTATCGTTGTTTCGGTAATGCTTCCGGGTTGGTGCTCACTTGCTTGCTATGTTGTTATGCACCTGGTTATCATGCACTGCTACTTGTTAGTATTATTTTCATATTGCTATGCTTGATAGTAGTACATGTTGGGTTGGTCATGTTCTTCGGTGCATGACTAACGTCGGTTACTGAGTACTGTTAATATGCGTTGTTCCTTTGCTATTAGTTGGTTAAGTGTTACTCGGTAATGTTATTGATGAGTTCTTGCATGGTATTTATGGTTGATGCTAGCGGTCATGTTATGCTATGAGTAGTGTTGCACTTGTAATATTTATGCTCGTCATTATGCCATGTTCAGTTGGAGATTATTCATAGTTGATATGGTGGATAGTTATGTTGCATCCCGTGCTTATGTTGATATCATGCTCATGCTTTGTATATGCATCATGTTATTTTATCATGGCTCAGCATATTGCATTCAAGTTTAACCGGATTTAATTGAACTTGAACAACTGTTGGCTGAGTCATGGTACCACCATATCGAAACTGACCAGTCCAACCACGCTTACCTTTATGGGAAGGTCCTAACTGGGTCTATTGTCGTGCCTCTCTCCGGTGCCTCCAACGAGGGAAAGTTATGGGCACGCGCTACCCTGATCAGGTAGGCGGACATAACCTTGTGTGCCCGTTGTTGTTATTATGGATCCGGTCCCCGTGAGGGACGTTTTGGCCACGACGGTGGTCGTTGTGTCTTTGGTAGACACGGGGCCACCCAGGACTAGCCCAGTGGGGAGTTAGTCGGAGTGGCCGGGAGAGTTTCATGGCAGTAGATCGGTTTTGTCGGAACGCCGTTGGTCCACCCGAATGGGAATGCGAGGCCATGGGTTCCGTAGTGTGGGTACAGTTTACTAACCTCTGCAGAGTGTATATTAAATCTATCGATAGCCGCGCCCGCGGATAAGGGCCCAGTTCGTGTCGGTCACACCGTGAGTCAACAGTATTAATAATAATGTGCTCAATAACAATCCCGGTTCGATGAGGAGATAAGTTGGTTGTGATCGCCGGAATGATCACCGTTTGAGACCAAGTGTTGGTCATGGTTGTGATCGCCGGAATGATCACCGTGGTATCGAGGATACCGAGTTGGTGGATATTTGTGATGTTGTGCGAGAATCATGGGTAAAGATCAAGCTCCTTGTGGTCATTTAATGATTACCTTGGTATTGTTTATACCAAGCTTGATTTGATCCTGAGATGATCGTGCGATGTCCGAGGTTGGTAAGTGATGCATGTGATGGTTACGTATTAACCCGAGCAGAATAAATAGTGCATATAGTGTCATCATGTTGCATGCTAGTATCGTCAGATTCATATATTCATGCCATGCTCATGTTGTTCTACCTGTATCATGTTCATGTTTTTCATGCCATGTTATTCTGATGATCTCATGATAATTCCTGCTTAACCTGTAAATGCCATGCTGATGTTTGTCTTGAATGCTTCTGGTTACTGTGAGCTTGCAAGTACATTCAATGTACTGACCTAACGTGTCATGCCAGCTTGCAGGTCGTGTCTAGATTGCTTGCTTGTTTGGTGTTGTGCCTGTGTTCGCGAGCTAGGATAAGCGTTCCAGCCAGAGTCCCTGCGGATTGGAGTCCACCACTGTCGTCGTTGTTTCGCTGCTAGAAGTTTTTCCGCTGCTTCGATGTTGTTCTGCTGCTTGCATAGAGCAACTGAGGGTGGCGTAGTGTCGTCGTGCTGATGTTATTTATTGTAATATCGGAGACCTTGTATGCACATTCGTGTAATTATAGAAAGCTGGTTTGTTCTATGCTAAGCAGTGTCGTATTCCAGAAGACTTCTCCTCGATCTCTGGGCTGGAATACGGGGCGTTTCGGTTTCTCTGAGCCGGGGTGCCACAATGTATATCACATATACCTTTGTTCACCTTGCCAGCCTTCTTATCCGCCAAATACTTGGGGCAGTTCCGCTTCCAGTGACCAGTCTCTTTGCATTAGAAGCACTCAGTCTCAGGTTTAGGTCAGAACTTGGGCTTCTTCACTTGAGCAGCAACTTGCTTGCCGTTCTTCTTGAAGTTTCCCTTCTTCCCTTTACCCTTTTTCTTGAACCTGGTGGTCTTGTTGACCATCAACACTTGATGCTCTTTCTTGATTTCTACCTTCGCAGCCTTTAGCATTGTGAAGAGCTCGGGAATTGTCTTATCCATCCCTTCCATATTATAGTTCATCACGAAGCTCTTGTAGCTTGGTGGCAGTGATTGAAGAATTCTGTCAATGACACTATCATCAGGAAGATTAACTCCGAGCTGAATCAAGTGGTTGTTATACCCAGACATTTTGAGTATATGTTCACTGACAGAACTATTCTCCTCTATTTTTCAGCTATAGAACTTATTGGAGACTTCATATCTCTCAATCCAGGCATTTGCTTGAAATATTAACTGCAACTCCTGGAACATCTCATATGCTCCATGATGTTCAAAACGTCGTTGAAGTCCCGGTTCTAAGCCGTAAAGCATGGCACACTGAACTATCGAGTAGTCATCAGCTTTGCTCTGCCAAACGTTCACAACGTCCGGCGTTGCTCCTGCAGCGGATCTTGCACCTAGCGGTGCTTCCAGGACGTAATTCTTCTGTCCAGCAATGAGGATAATCCTCAAGTTACGGACCCAGTCCGTGTAGTTGCTACCATCATCTTTCAACTTAGCTTTCTCTAGGAACGCATTAAAATTCAAAGGAACAGTAGCACGGGCCATTGATCTACAACAACATAGACATGCAAAATACTATCAGGTACTAAGTTCATGATAAATTAAAGTTCAATTAATCATATTACTTAAGAACTCCCACTTAGATAGACATCCCTCTAATCATCTAAGTGATCACGTGATCCAAATCAACTAAACCAAGTCCGATCATCACGTGAGATGGAGTAGTTTTCAATGGTGAACATCACTATGTTGATCATATCTACTATATGATTCGCGCTTGACCTTTCGGTCTCAGTGTTCCGAGGTCATATTTGTATATGCTAGGCTCATCAAGTTTAACCCGAGTATTCTGCATGTGCAAAACTGGCTTGCACCCGTGGTATGTGAACGTAGAGCTTATCACACCCGATCATCACGTGGTGTCTCGGCACGATGAACTTTCGCAACGGTGCATACTCAAGGAGAACACTTGTACCTTGAAATTTAGTGAGAGATCATCTTATAATGCTACCGCTGAACTAAGCAAAATAAGATGCATAAAGGATAAACATCACATGCAATCAATATAAGTGATATGATATGGCCATCATCATCTTGTGCCTTTGATCTCCATCTCCAAAGCACCGTCATGATCACCAACGTCATCGGTGCGACACCTTGATCTCAACCGTAGCATCGTTTTCGTCTTGCCAACTATTGTTTCTACGACTATCGCTACCGCTTAGTGATAAAGTAAAAACAATTACAGGGCGATTGCATTGCATACAATAAAGCGATAACCATATGGCTCCTGCCAGTTGCCGATAACTCTGTTACAAAACATGATCATCTAATACAAGAAAATTTAGCATCATGTCTTGACCATATCACATCACAACATGCCCTGCAAAAACAAGTTAGACGTCCTCTACTTTGTTGTTAAAAGTTTTACGTGGCTACTACGGGCTGAGCAAGAACCATTCTTACCTACGCATCAAAACCACAATGATTTTTCATCAAGTGTGTTGTTTTAACCTTCAACAAGGACCGGGCGTAGTCACACTCGATTCAACTAAAGTTAGAGAAACTGACACCCGCCAGCCACTTGTGTGCAAAGCACGTCGGTAGAACCAGTCTCGCGTAAGCGTACGTGTAATGTCGGTCCGGGCCGCTTCATCCAACAATACCGCCGAATCAAAGTATGACATGCTGGTAAGCAGTATGACTATTATCGCCCACAACTCATTGTGTTCTACTCGTGCATATAACATCTACGCATAAATCTGGCTCGGATGCCACTGTTGGGGAATGCAGTAATTTCAAAAAAATTCCTACGATCACGCAAGATCTATGTGATGCATAGCAACGAGCGGGAGAGTGTTGTCCACGTACCCTCGTAGACCGTAAACGGAAGCGTCAAGTGATACGGTTGATGTAGTCGAACGTCTTCACGATCCAACGGATCCTAGTATCGAAAGTATGGCACCTCCGCGATCTGCACACGTTCAGCTCGGTGACGTCCCACGAACTCTAGATCCAGCTGAGGCCGAGGGAGAGTTTCATCAACACGACGGCGTGATGACGGTGTTGATGAAGTTACCGACGCAGGGCTTCGCCTAAGCACTACAACGATATGACCGAGCTGGAATATGTGGAGGGGGGCACCGCACACGGCTAAGACAACTGTCAACTTGTGTGTCTATGGGGTGCCCCCTCCCCCGTATATAAAGGAGTGGGGACGAGGATGGTAGGCCCTCTATGGCGCGCCCAAGAGGGGAGTCCTACTCCCGGTGGGAGTAGGATTCCCCCTTCCCTTGTTGGAATAGGAGAGGAAGGAAGGAGGAGAGAGGGGGAAGGAAAGGAGGGTCGGCCCCCCACCCAATTCGGATTGGGCTTGGGGGGGGCGCCCCTTCTTTGGCCGCCTCCTCCTCTATCCCACTAAGGCCCAGTAAGGCCCATATACTCCCCGAGGGGTTCCGGTAACCTCCCGGTACTCCGGTAAATGTTCGAACTCACCCGGAACCATTTCAATGTCCAAACATAGCCATCCAATATATCGATCTTTACGTCTCGACCATTTCGAGACTCCTCATCATGTCTGTGATCACATCCGGGACTCCGAATAACCTTCGGTACATCAAAACACATAAACTCATAATACCGATCGTCACCGAATGTTAAGCGTGCGGACCCTACGGGTTCGAGAACTATGTAGACATGACCGAGACTCATTTCCGGTCAATAAACAATAGCGGAACCTGGATGCTCATATTGGTTCCTACATATTCTATGAAGATCTTTATCGGTCAAACCGCATAACAACATACATTGTTCCCTTTGTCATCGGTATGTTACTTGCCCGAGATTCGATCGTCGGTATCTCAATACCTAGTTCAATCTCGTTACCGACAAGTCTCTTTACTCGTTCCGTAATGCATCATCCCGCAACTAACTCATTAGTCACATTGCTTGCAAGGCTTATAGTGATAGCATTACCGAGAGTACCCGGAGATACCTCTCCGATACTCGGAGTGACAAATTCTAATCTCGATCTATGCCAACTCAACAACCACCATCGGAGACACCTGTAGAGCATCTTTATAATCACCCAGTTACGTTATGACGTTTGATAGCACACTAAGTGTTCCTCCGGTATTCGGGAGTTGCATAATCTCATAGTCATAGGAACATGTATAAGTGATGAAGAAAGCAATAGCAATAAACTAAACGATCAAGTGCTAAGCTAACGGAATGGGTCAAGTCAATCACATCATTCTCTAATGATGTGATCCCGTTGATCAAATGACAACTCATGTATATGGCTAGGAAACTTAACTGTCTTTGATCCAACGAGCTAGTCAAGTAGAGGCATACTAGTGACACTCTGTTTGTCTATGTATTCACACATGTACTAAGTTTCCGGTTAATACAGTTCTAGCATGAATAATAAACATTTATCATGATATAAGGAAATATAAATAACAACTTTATTATTGCCTCTAGGGCATATTTCCTTCAGTTCCTACTCAATAGGACAGCGGATTTGTATCGGGTTATCACTTGCCCGGAGCCCATCTCATACACATGAAGAATCTGGTTGACCACCTCAATACTCGCCGGTGTGGCCTCCAAGAATAGCAGCGAGTCATCGTTAAACAGAAGATGGCTCACCGATGGCGCATCCGGTACAATCTGTATGCCCTTGATTTTCCCCGTGTCCTCGGCATGTTGGAGCATGGCTGAAAGGCCTTCGGCACATAGAAGGAATAGGTATGGGGAGATTGGGTCCCACTACTGCAGGATGCTGCTAACGCGACACTGCGATCAGAGACCCTTCGAGAAACTGTGTGTGATGCCATAATCGCAAACGGTGATGTATGAAAACTGTCAGAAATGTGTAAAACATTTGCGATGACGGATGCATCAAACACGGTGCAGGTTTTAGTTGCGTGTGCGATGAAGGGCATATGGTTCAGTTCAACGAACTGTTTGCGATGAGGAGGAACAAAAGAAACGGGCAGCCAGATGGAGGCGTGTGCGATACACAGCATACGGTTCACTCGGATGAACTATTTGTGATTAGGCAACACAAAAGAAACGGTCAGCCAGATCAAAGGTGTGTGCGATATACAGCATGCGGTTCACTCGGATGAACTGTTTGCGTTGAGACATGAGAACAGAAATGGTTCAACTTAACAAGATGTGTGTGATACGCGACAAACAGGTCTGTAATCAGAAATGTGTCTGAAGACCGATAAGAACACAGACGGTTGCTGCTAATAAGATGTGTGTGTTGTGAGCAAACGATTGCTGGTATACAATTGTGCGTGATTGATGAAAACATCACCGATGGGTTCCATTGTTTAGTCCATGTGCGATGTGATTTTCTTTGTCCGCACACCATCTACATTCTATCTACAGAGCATCAACATATATACTTAAAAAGACAGCCTTGCATAACCAAATTAAGCATACAATTACACAAGTGACTACACACATAACATTTGCACACACCAAAGTAAGCAATTACATGCATACTAAAGTAGGAGAAACGAGGATCTAATCATCTACTTATTGTTGCGACGACGCTTGCCATTGCTCTACTTTCGGCTGGATCCCTTGCCGTTTTGGGGAAGGAGGGACTTCCTCATGTCAACGATCCGCCGGTACATGTCGTAGCTCGTGTATGCCTCCTTGGCCGCGTACACGACGTGAGCTTTGTCGAGTTTCTCCATCCAGGCCGAGTGCCAGGCACGCTTGTCCTTGTTGCACGAATCCTTCATGTCTCTGTAGTAGGGGTCGATGATGGCCTCGGCGAGGTGAACCAGTGAGTCCTTCTCATGCTCCTTGCTGCCCCAGATCTTGTATTGGCCCTGGATGTCAACAAGATTCTGGCAGGCGATGCCCGAACTCTCGAGCGCCTTTACACCGTTGGTGATGTCCACCGTAGCGAACATGTAGTGGGGGTTGTTGACAAACCTGGCGAAATGCTCGCAAGGCCTTGTGGCCAGGCAGTAGTGGTAGACGAGGACGTGATGGCACATGCACATCTAGGAGACGGCGACCTTGGGACGAGACCCGGCACGAGCGCGGGTGTACTCGAGGTCGAACCCGACCACCTTGTACTTCTCCTCGGCAAGCAACAGCTCCATGATGTGGATGGAGTGCTCGGCCCAGACCGGGCCGTTGGTGTACACCACCGAGAGGTCCATGAACCTACTGTGGGTGTCCACCACGGCACGCATGGTGAACTGCTGCAATGGTGGGGCGCGATCGAAAGGTTGAAGAGACACAAGGGTAGGTTAAATGGCCGTTGTAATAATAAATGGGGTCCAGCCGGCCTGTAATCATCACATCTTGTCACGGCGTTCATAGCGGAGGATTCCAAAATCTAGTGCACGCTTGACAACACCGCACCCCAGGCGTGGACACTCGAGTGCGATAATTAATTCTGTGCTCTACAGTGCACACGGTGGAAGAAACCAACTGTGTGCAATAATGTCGAATATCGCAGTCGAGTTAGCTATACAGATCGTGTGCTGTGAGATCGACAAGGTAAACTGATTTGAGAATGGTTAATAAAATCTAAGACCATTGCATATTAAGGTCAAAGTAGTGCTAGCAATATACGAGTCTCATACGATGCCATTTCAACGATTGTACCACAAAAGCTCGAAATGTTACAAGGTTCAAATTCCAGAGTTATATGGCTCAAATTCGAAGATTACAAGGTTCAAACTGATATTAGAAATGAAATTCAGCTCATCAGCTGCAAATGCTCGCGCTGATGCGCTGAACATGGATATCAGAGAGGTTCAAACTAATATCACCGCTTCTAAGTCTGGCTTCAAAACCTCACAATTTTTGCAAAGGGGTCAGCCACTGAGAAGTCATGTATTGGGTTGACCCGATGACTTCCGATTACTCTGTCATCTGAAGTTCCAAAATGAAATTCAGCATTTTTGGAGCCTACTCCATTCTGCCGCAGGCGCCGGCGCTGATCAACAGACCATTCATTTTTGCGAAATAAATGTAGGGCAAACCTCATTTCCTTCAGCACCCTTGCTCTGACAACAAATAACCCGGCGAATATAATCTCTGGTAAGGTCCCTCGGTAGGAGTTCCAAGTAATTTCTGAGAGATGCAGATCTAGGCATTCGACATGATTGTTATATTGTATCACATTATCCACCATTGGGCCTAATCTTATCTGCAAAAGAAGAAACGTGTTAGTGCCTACATGCAGTTTTGAACATTACTACAGGACTACCTATTTGGTTTGCAGGATTTGTAAAATGCACTAACATGCCATCTTCGATCTGACATGATTAACATGGGCATTTGATTACATTCTGGAAAAATGTAGCCTTGTTCACAAGAGGTTGGAGTGGATGAAAAGTTCCCTAAGAAAAGTAGTACAGATGAATCCAAAGGAGAAATGCTTATTAACTGTAACCATATGGATCAAGCAACCAATATGGGGGCATGTATGTACTGAAATCCTCCAAAAGAACCTTTAGAAATCGTAGTACATTGTCATTGTAAACTTGGAAAAAGGTGTCACAAATTGAATTCCCTTATGGTTAACATTTAACAGGAAAGGAACATCGCCTCGATATATAGCTTCTCCAGGCACGGAAAGCATCTCAGGAAACTGATAACTTGCTCCAGGTCGGGCCCGATAGATTCTAGTGCCAAGACCTTCACTGTGCGCAGTTTTGGGGTCAAGCTTGTCGGAATCATTTTCTGAATGACAGACAAACAAACATCTTCAAAATTAGAAATAATGTTAATTTGCAGAAGAAAAGGTAGAAGGCGGCTATTGTACCTGAACGGGTGTGGATCCAATAACAAGTTTGGAATATTTGTCAGACGATTAGCCCACACTGTCAATTTCGGCGCAGAAATGACATTGATTCTTGTTGGACCTTCTTGATCAACTACAAGTAATCCATACCGTGGTCCATCTTTTGTGATGTCTTCCTGCCGCACCAGCAACACACATAAATAGTCCGGAGAGTCATGGAGGTGATGTGGAAGGTACTCCACCCATTGATCGCCTGAAGACGAAGGTACTCAAGTGCAGTATAGCCACGGAGCAGGCACTCCATGTCACCCTTTGAGAGGCAGAAGGCGACGAGCTCGAGGTGCTTCAGTCGTGGTAGAATAAGAGCGGACGCGTCATTAAGGGGCGGGAAATGGCAGTACCTGAACTTGGCGACGCGCAGCGTGGGCGCGAGGCGGAGTGCGGATGTTGGCGGCGACCGCGTATGCCCATCATCAAAAGTGAGCTCCTCGAGCTGATCTAGGGCGGGGGATCGGAACCAGTCGTCAAGCTTGGCTCGGTCCTTGCCGTTGGAACGGAACTTGCCCATTCTAAGGCCTTTGGTTGGGCCAAGGTGACTGCCGAGGATCTTGGAGAACGCATCCAAGCTTTTGCGATAGCCATGGCAGAGCTCGTGGGTGTCGATGAGGTCGAGAGGGCTGGAGTTCCATAGGGGGCGCCACCACCGGGAAAGGAGGGTTGTCTGCACCCCATATTTGATTTGGAGGAGGGAGATGATGACTCTCAACATATCATCGGGGAGGCTGCTGATTAAGTCTAGGCCTGCTGGAGTCGCTTGTGGTTCTAGCTCGCCCCGCCTCCGCTTGTTGGCAGCCCCATTCTCCACCTCCGGAGTCTCCTTGTCAGCGGCGCTTTCTGGTAGAAATGGGAGTACAGGGAATATTTAGTTAAAACAGGGCAATAGAGAAGTGTATTGGTAACTAGAAGTTATTAGGTAGGAATATAGCAAGATAAGGGAATAACAATTGGTTGATTAAATACTACACAATTCATTTGAGATTGCTGGGTAAGTCAACATATGCAGATAGTTGAAAAGAAAACTTACTTTGAACAAAGTCTGGATGGATGATTTTGTCGGGAAAGTTAGCATATATCTCATGACCAGGCCCTTCTATGTGCAGTGCAATTTTAGTGCCAGCTTTCAGTACATAAAACTTTGAAATTTCATTCCAAAAGCCAGTGCCAAAATAGGAGTCACCATGTTCATCAAGTCTTACAGTAGAACCGATTGTAAATCCATGGTTTGTGCGCAGTATGACATTCGTGGAGCCTTGATGTATGTAAAGGGAAAAATTGTGCACTACATAATCTGTTGCATAGCGAGGGATGTCTTGCAGAAAATGGTAGGGTTGTTAAAGAAAATATGGTAACATGCAAATATGGGCCCAAATTGAAAGAACTATATAGCAGTTGAAATTGAAGGACAAAAGTCTATAATTAAACAGATAGGGTAAACATGATGTCATGGAAATATGATAGTAATCGAAAGAACAATACATCATTAATTTGCCTAATATAGAAAGAAGAGGGGAAAAATCCCCTTTGACGTATATGGTGCATGTGGCACCATTTATCCAAATGTAGCAATATTTAGAATATGTTCAGGAAAGTAGGCCATGCCAACCGATTTAGGGTGAGATTGAACATACCGCGCGCATCCTCAAGTTATCTGGTACGATGAGATGGAATCTCTGGCGGCGGTCGCCAAGTCCTGAAGTATTGGCACACTATACATTCTATGAATGAAAGAAAACTCTCAAATCAGCTCGAATAAAAATGAATTCACGGCGATTTCCGCCGGGTGATTAAAGGAGGCAGATGAACTGGGATAAGAGATGAGATAATATCTCGTTAAATTAGTTACCTTGTCGTCCATGAGAAAGAACCCTCGGTATGGCAGATTCCCTCCTTTGGTAACATGTATGTTCACCGCGGGATAATTAATTTAACATGCATCGTAGTTGGGGTGGATTCGCGGTGTGTGTGGGTGTATGCGTCTGGGGGTGGCGGGTGGCTCGCAGTACACTACGAGTTGTGAGCCACCATGTGGGTTGGCCGTTTTGTTAGGCAGGCTGGTGCCACATCAGAGTCGTGAAATCGTTATTTAAAACATTACACAACCCTTTCATACATAAATGTTTTGACCACATGCAGTCGATGGTTGTCCTACACGACACTCGATACTCGCGTGTGACGCTTTCTGTGGCCCCGCGAGGTCGTCGTCCATCACTTTGACGAACAGCCGGCAGTGAGGTTAATTTGACCAGCAAGGTATAATCTTTTTTGTTTGTGTTATGGTGGTATATATATGCGTCAAGGAGGTGGGAGGGGACTAGCATATATACTATACGTATGCGTCCGTGAACAAGTACACCTCACTCAGTGTCGGGACTTTTTGGTTACCGAGGCACGTGCCACATCAAAATTGTGAAATTGGTTATTCAAACATCACACAACACCTTTTTGGGCCACATGCATATATATCCTAGCTAGGACACTCACGTGTGACGCTTCCATCTCTGGGCCCACGAGGCCATCGTCGATGCATGCATGCATGCATCACTTTGACCTACATCGGGAGAGGTTAATTAATTTCACCATCGATGAGGATTCTTTTGGGTTGTACATATATTATGGCAGGAGCATATAGTGAAGAGGGGGGAAGGGGACCATCATATGTAGTACGCTTGATATGAACCTCGCTCTGTGTGGGTGCATGGTTTACGGTTTTTGAGGCATGTGGCACATCAAAGTTGTGCATTTTGGGTATTCAACATATATATGTTTGGCCCACATGCAAAGCGGTGGTGGTTGTCCTCTCGCACCCACTTAAGCGGTTATCAGCGATATCGATGCTTTCCATCTATGGGCCTGCTTGGTCCATCACTTCTTTTTGCCTGACAACAAGAGAGGTTAATTTGACTTAGGAGGGGATTATTATTTTTGCTCTGGCATGACATGCATGATACACTTTGAGCACACACATATGCATGTGTACGCATGAATCCCTCCCATCGAGTCAAAGTGGCTAGTACAATGACACCATCATGAATCGATCTCGCTCTGTGTGGGGAGCTAGTGTACGATTTTTGACACACGCGCCAGATCAATGTTGTGTATTCAAACATGCATGCATGCACGCATCACCTCCATACATATGCATGTAGTGGTTGCCTTCGAACGATACACTCCCTCGCGTGGTTATCGGCGACAAGCCTATAAATTCGTGGGCCTGCGTGGACATCCATGATCACCTTGACAAACAACAAGATAGGTTACCATGGCGGATTCTTCATTTGGTTAGTGTTATCGTAGTATAGGTCATGGTGAGATTCAGACCTGATTAAGTTTGAGCGCATACACTACAAAAAATACACTTCCATGATGATACGTGTTTGTCACAGTAGGTCACGTTTTCTGTCATGCATGTACATCCATGACAAATTTATGACAGAATCAAGATAGTCATACATGTGCTGTCGTAGAAGTGTTCCATGACATTACCAAAATTATCATCACGGGAGTGTCCACTTCCATGACGATAAATCGCGCGTCACAGAAGTGCTTTCGTCAAGGGTGACCGACACGTGGCATCCACCGTAACGGAATGTCGTTAAGCTATCGGGTCCGGTTTTGGATTCGATAACCCGTTAACAGCCCCGACCAATGGGGATTTTCCACGTGTAAATCATCATTGGCTGGACGAAACACGTGTCGGCTCATCGTTGGGACAGATGTCATCCACTCATTGGACCCAAAGCGCCTATGATACGTCGACACATGGCACGGCCCAACAGAGGCCCATTCCTGTGAAAAGGCCGGCCCGTTTGACTTGGTCAAAAGGTGGCGGGCCGGCCCACGGCAAGCGTGTTAACGGCATGTTTGCATATAGCCCATTTACAGCCTGCTAACCCAGGGCCCGTTTACGGCCTATCTGAATTAGGCCGAGTAGCGTCATATGGGCCGTCCAATATAATTCCAGCCCGTTTTAACTTCTGGCCCATGTATGGCCCATGACGTCTTTTGGCCCATATGAGGCCCTTAGTAACCCTCAGCCCATTAATGGCCCGTGGTAAAACTGTCCCGTAATGAAGAGCGTATCACTTTATACCCATTAACGGCCCGTTATTCCGTTGGGCCATTTCCAGCCCATGTTATCTTTCGCCCTTCTCAGGGCCCATTTATTCTTGGGCTCATTTCCAGCATTCGTTTACTTTCGGCCCATTACTGTCATTTTCTGCTTGTGGGCCAAATACAGCCCGTGGTTACAGTCGGCCCGTTTGTGGCCCGTTAATATGTTGGGTCGTTTTCATAGCGTCATCAAATACGGCCGATTAACGACGGCCCGTTATGGTCGGCCCATGAATGGACGATTTCAACTCTAGCCCATTTACGACCATAATGTGGTCTGTTATTGGCCCATGTTTGGCCAACCGATCATACGGCCCGTAGAAGGCCCATTGATGATACGGCCCGTAGAAGGCCCATTGTGTCTACGCCCCGTAGAAGGCCCATTGTTTCTACGGCCCTTAGAAGGCCCATTGTTTCTACGATCCATAGGAGGCCCATGTTAACTACAGTAAATATGTAGCCCATTGTTAATGTGGCCTAGTTTTAAAAAATAGGTTATTGCGGCCACTAGCAAACCGCGGAAAAAGAACTGCACTGACTACAAGAAAACAAATAAACAAGACAATAAGGAAATAAATAAGCAAGCAACTTACGCTAGGCTATCACGGCTATTACACATATACATCCACTGGGCATCAAAGTTCGCCACAAGTGCAAATATAGGGAACCAAGCAGCATATAAACGCCGCAACAAAACAAGTCCAGAACTGAAAACACTTCAGAAGAGCTCAAGAAACAATATCCTGGGTATCCATAATGCTGGCAAGATGCTTACCAAGCTTATTAACTTTCTCTTGTTTGGCGCTTAAAGCCTCCAGCACTTGCTGTTGCACCAGAAAGTATGCATCTGAATTCTGCAGGGACTTCCTCAGTCCTTCGGCTTCAAGTCGCATAACATCTGATCGATGTCTTTCAACTTGAAGTTGAGACTCAAGAAGCCGAACTGATTCAGGCAGCGAGTTTGAAGAGCTGGTGCCATGTGACGCCCGGATAATTAAGCTACAGTGAACCTCTGCTAATGATGCCACGTCAATTTCGTTACTGTTGCTAATCTCGTGTTAGTTCGAAGCCAATTCAAATTCAAATTCAAAATCCAGCAAACAATAAAAGTTTTCAAATATTAAAACTAAAATGTTTGGAGTGAACCAAATATTGCATAGGTAATTATGGTGGAGAAACCACACTTTTATAAAATGTCTCAGTACTCTAAAATGAGTAAAATAGTAGCAAAAACAATTATTTAAATGCTTTTAAAATGATAAACAATTACAAACTATTATATTTAGGTGCCAAGTTAATTGTGGCAGTGCTATAATTACTATTACTAATTAGGGGCTAACTATATGTTTTACAAGACTAAAACTATTTGATAGATGAAATAAACAGAAAAGAAATTGAAAAATAAAAGAAAAACAAAAAAGCAAAAGGATAACCCCCCCAGCTGGGCCTCGGCCCAGCTGGCCACTAGGCAAGCCAGGCCGGGCCAGCCGGCACCCCCGTAACCCCCCACTCCCCCGTGACCTAGATCGGTCCACCCACTCCTCCCCCACGTCTCCCTTCCCCCTCCCCGATCCAGATCGGGATCAGGGGAACGACCGCGCCTCGGTGCTCGACGCCGTCGCCGCCCGGATCGCCTCGTCGGAATGGACCTCCCCGCCGGACTGCCTTCCCGTTGCACGTCATCCCCGACCTCCTCCCCGCGCCCCACTGCCCATTCCCTATGGCCACCGTGAGCCCCCTCCTCCTCTTCCCATGTCCTTGTGCGCACGCGCACACAGCCGTCCCGCATCACCGGGCCGAGGCCACGACGCCGCACCCCCGACCCCGCACGTCGCGCTCCGAATACCTCTGCTGCGGCCACAAGCCCGCTCCAGCCACGGCCAGCGCACCGCCCTGCTCCCATCGCCGCTCGCGCCTTGCTATCGCCCCCTCCTCTCTCTTCCCCGTCCCCGCGCGCTCACCATGCGTCCTCCTGCCCCTCCTCGCGCGCCTGTCGCTCACCTCGCCTCACGCCGCAGCGCCCCGCCACCAACTTGCTGCTGCATCGCCTCGCCTCCCCCACTGCTGGCCTGCGCGCCACGTGCCTCGCCTTGGTGCTCCCCTGCAGCCGCAGTCGTCGCCGCCGCTGCTGCTTCTTCTCCGTTGGCCACTCTGGCCGCCGACGCTCGCCGCCCCGCCTTCCCCCGCCGTGAGCCTGCCTCCTCCCGCGACTCCCTGGCTGCTCGCGCACCCGCGCCCGCATGCATGCCCTCGCCGGCCCGCCAACTGCGCCACCCGGTGCTCGCCGTGTCGCCCCACTCCGGCCACTGTTGTCGGCGCCGGGCCACGCGCCGGCCCCCTTCACCCGCTGGCCGCCGCCCGGGTCCGCCCCGTACTGCAGCGCCCGTCAGGGCGCCCGCAACCGCGCCCAGCGCCCACTTCCCCTCTGCCCGCTAAGGCCCCTGGCCCAATGACAGCGGGGCCCAGCCCCAGAATGTTTTAAAAAATAAAAATAAAAATGAATTAATAAAATTAATAATTAATTAGTGAATTAATTAAGTTAATTAATCCTGTTTAATTAATCAAATTAACTAGTTAGTTTAATTAAACAGTAATTAGATTAGCTAAATCCTAATTAACCTAAAAAGAGTATGACAGGTGGGTCCCGCACGTCAGTTTGACCAGTCAACACCTCTGTTGACTGCTGACGTCATGCCGACATCAGCATGCACTATTCTGGATAATGTTGAACTAAATTAATTAAATAAATTCTAAAAATGATTTAAAACTTTAGAAAATCATATAAAAAACCGTAGCTCAGATGAAAAAACTTTGTACATGAAAGTTGCTCAGAACGACGAGACGAATCCGGATACACAGCCCGTTTGTCCGCCACACATCCCTAGCATAGCAAACACGCAACTTTCCCCTCCGGTTCATCTGTCCGAAAACACGAAACATCTGGAATACTTTCCCGGATGTTTCCCCCTTCGCCGGTATTACCTATCGCTGCGTTAGATCACCCCCGACACAGCGTATTGCCTTGTTAAATTTTGTGATGCTTCGTTTGCTCTGTATTTACTGTTTCTTCCCCCTCTTCTTCTCCGGTAGACCCCGAGACCAGCACTGATGCCACTGTGTACAACTACGTCACCGACGACCCTCCTTCTCTGCTGAGCTTCCAGGCAAGCCCCCCCCCTTGATCACCAGATATCGCCTATTCCTTCTCTCTACTACTTGCATTAGAGTAGTGTAGCATGTTACTGCTTTCGGTTAATCCTATTCTGCTGCATAGCCTGTCATTGTTGCTACAGTTGTTACCCTTACCTGCAATCCTAAATGCTTAGTATAGGATGCTAGTATTCCATCAGTGGCCCTACACTCTTGTCCGTCTGTCATGCTATACTACTGGGCCGTGATCACTTCGGGAGGTGATCACGGGCATATGCTATATACTTTATACTGTTACATTACTTATGATACTGTTCGGAGATGGGGGCTGAAGGGGCAGGTGGCTCCATCCCGGTAGAGGTGGGCCTGGGTTCCCGACGGCGCCCGACTGTTACTTTGTGGCAGAGCGACAGGGCAGGTTGAGACCACCTAGGAGAGAGGTCGGCCTGGCCCTGGTCGGCGTCCGCGGTTACTTCATAATAACACGCTTAAGAGACCTTGGTATTTGATCTGAGTCTGGCCACTGCCCTATATGCACAAACCAATTACGCGCGAACAGCTATGGGCACTCGGCGTCATGGTATCAGCCGAAGCCTTCGTGAAGTCAGCGACTAAGCGGCGCGCGCTGGATTGGACTGGAACGCCTACTCTTGTATAAGGGAGGCTAGGTCTGCTTCCAGCCGCATTCAAAACGTGCAGGTGTGCAATGGGCGATGGGCCCAGACCCCTGCGCCATAGGATTTAGACCGGCGTGCTGACCTCTCCGTTGTGCCTAGGTGGGGCTGTGATGTGTTGATCTTCCAAGGCCGGGCATGACCCAGGAAAGTGTGTCCGGCCAAATGGGATCGAGCGTGTTGGGTTATGTGGTGCACCCCTGCAGGGAAGTTTATCTATTCGAATAGACGTGTCCCTCGGTAAAAGGACGACCCGAAGTTGTACCTTGACCTTATGACAACTAGAACCGGATACTTAATAGAACACACCCTTCCAAGTGCCAGATACAACCCGGTGATCGCTCTCTCACAGGTCGACGAGGAGAGGATCGTTGGGTTAGGATTATGCTATGCGATTCTACTTGGTGAACTTACCATCTACTCTCTTCTACATGCTGCAAGATGGAGGTGGCCAGAAGCGTAGTCTTCGACAGGATTAGCTATCCCCCTCTTATTCTGGCATTCTGCAGTTCAGTCCACCGATATGGCCCTTTACACATATACCCATGCATATGTAGTGTAGCTCCTTGCTTGCGAGTACTTTGGATGAGTACTCACGGTTGCTTTTCTCCCTCTTTTCCCCCTTTCCCTTCTACCTGGTTGTCAAAACCAGATGCTGGAGCCCAGGAGCCAGACGCCACCGTCGACGACGACTCCTACTACATCGGAGGTGCCTACTACTACGTTCAGGCCGCTAGCGACGACCAGGAGTAGTTTAGGAGGATCCCAGGCAGGAGGCCTACGCCTCTTTCGATCCGTATCCCAGTTTGTGCTAGCCTTCTTAAGGTAAACTTGTTTAACTTATGTCTGTACTCAGATATTGTTGCTTCCTCTGACTCGTCTATGATCGAGCACTTGTATTCGAGCCCTCGAGGCCCCTGGCTTGTATTATGATGCTTGTATGACTTATTTTATTTTTAGAGTTGTGTTGTGATATCTTCCCGTGAGTCCCTGATCTTGATCGTACACGTTTGCGTGTATGATTAGTGTACGATTGAATTGGGGGAGTCACAAGTTGGTATCAGAGCCGACTGCCTATAGGAATCCCCCTTCCACACTCCTTGGCCGAAGTCGAGTCTAGACATTGCAAAAACTTTTACTAACATGGCTGTGTGTCTTACGGGCCCACGTTGCCATTGGGTGGTATTAGGATCTTTTATTCCTCGACTTATACTCTGGGACTCCGATCTCTCTTCAATTCAGGTTAAATGAATTTGCTAAACTCTAACATTAGGTTCTCGTAACAACTTTCTCCCGGAGAGCCCCTTATTACAGATGATCGTCTGCTGCACCAGAAGATTCCGAAGATAATCTCCGATGTTCTCTCGAGACACTTGTGCCCATCGCCTTTGCAAATTCCCTATCATTGATATACCCCTATGGATAGCCACATACACTTGCCATTCATACAATCATTCCCCGTTGATCTTGTTATTACAAGATACCCTGAAATTCTCTCTATTGTTTCGGGTATACTTTGTGCCTGCTGCCTTGCAGTTCCTTGCCACATAAATACCCCTACGGATAATTCCTCGCACTTGCCTAGTATCCGCCCATCCCTAGCTGTTCATGTGTTTCACAAAAGTACTCGAAATACCATTCAATTTTCTGAAGATCCTCAGCATCCCATTGCTCTTGATTTCCTTGCCTTCCTGCATTATGGTTAATTCCATACTTCTAGTAATCTCCGTTGACATCCTCTGTCACTATCATTTCGAGTCACTTGATTCGATATGTTGCGAATGCTCGCAATCCTTAATCAGATCCTAGAATTCATCCTTCCGGCTCAGACGTCATTTTGAACGTGAGCTGGTTCTCAACCAATCCAATTGTCGTCGATTGTACCCCTAAGGCTATTCAACTTATCCATCCCTAATTAGAACATTGCTTCTGATCCCTTGATTTGAAAATCATAATTCCCTTGCATTTGAGCTCTGGATTAGTCAGTTGTTTCTATAATCCAATGCCTTTGCATTGTTACTTCCTCTGGTTGTGTGCCGATGCTCACATCAGCTCCGTTATGGACCGGAAGATCCTTTAATGGATTTTATCCGACAACGTCCTTCATATTCGATAACCTTGTGAGCCTTCCCTCGGATACATAATGCCTTTGGTAAATTGTATCCTCTACTTTCTCAACCTTGCTCTGCTTTCGAGCTGGTGATATTTACTCTTGAAGCTTGTGGTATATGTTTCTAAGATGCCCCAATGGGTTGAACCTATACCTTCTCTAAAACCATGTGAACCCAAAAGTTTTCACGAGTCATACTCTTCTGGTACTTCGCCAGATAAAATTTCAACACTGCAACTTCTTCGAAGACGAGAAGTGAATGGAAGGTTATGCATTAAAGAAGTGGGTGTCGACTTTGAACTTTGTGTTCATGCCCATGGACCCGATGTGGAACTTATCATGGAAGCTTCTTGCAAAATATTTAATCATTTGGGTAATTCTTTCGATGACATTAGATTGGATCCCTTGCAGCTATGGTTCTGACCATATTGTTCTTCTTTGATCCCATTTCTCGAGGAAGTTTAAATAATTGCCTTTTACAGAGCAATACCCCAGTCCAACCTCTACTTTGATCTGTCGTCGAGTATTACCCCCTGGTATCTCAAGATTATCACGAAACATCATAACTTCTTATGAGTTCTTCATCAAGTACTACATTCTCACTGATTCCAATTTTTCCTGGGTTCTGAGTGGTTAGTCACTCGAGTACACCGATAACTGAATCGTGTCCGTTCTATGATTCAACCATTCTTAGCAATCTTCCTTGCTTATGACTTTTTACTCGATCACACCATTCCTAGCCTACTCGGCTATATCATTACCGTGCTGATTTTAACTGTGCTACCTGGTCCTTATTCCCGGAGCACAACTTTCGACGGTGAGCTAAGGTTACGTCGAATTCCTTGTCTTATCTTTCCACCTCGGACAACATGCTTGGTTCCAAGTTGGTGATGTATCCGTGGATCCAATTATCTTCCGCTACATCAGTCCTTTTGCTTGATGCAGACGTTGTTCGATTGCTTCTTCGTGGAGCCTCTCGACAAAATTTGTCGTGATCATCATCAACATTTTGACTCCTTCTAGGATAACAATCGTATTCATGATGATAAGTGTCATCCTCGTCCCTTGGTAATTTGAGTTACCATCGACAACATCCTTACCTTCCTTTCATCACAAAATTGTTCATGTTATGGATGCAACTTGCTATCCATCTTGTATCATGTTCTACCTTGAAGTATTACCGTCTTTTATGTCAAGGATGTTGTGAGGATTACTCCACCTCTTAAGAATTCTTGGTATAGTGATACTTCTCACCATCACCATTCTTTCTTGGTCCACGTGTTGATTCTAACCGAGATACCCAGGTGAACGGTACTGCTTGGATTATGTACTTCTAGCAACCCTATTGCTTCGAAGTTAAATGGTCGACATTTCATTCTTAGGCCATTGATTATTGAATCACCATTCTAACATTGATCATACTACCTAAGCCCATATTTCGGGTGCACCTTTCAACCCATGTTTAATTGTGTATGTTTTCCTCCAGCATACATCATTAAGTCATTTGATCTGGCTAATGTTATCTCCTTGTTCACATAGTTGTGGAAATCCATCCTTCTTGGAAATTTCAATGGATTGTCGCTGAGTCAATTAGTCACCTCTTCACCTCTCCTTGATTTAATGATGAACTCTTGTTTCGGAACTCGCTTCCATAGTTCATTTCCCAAGAATCTTACAATGTCATCTCGTCAATTTGTGTTGCACCTTTTCTTCTGAGACATCCCGACGCTGAGGTATCCTGACACCAATCAGATCTGAATCTCGGTCAGATATGATGGTTGGAATATATTTCCAAGAGTTATAACATTGGTCTTTTATTTGACCTGGTAAGATCATGTCATGCCTAGCACACCTGGCCGTAAGACCTATTCTTCCATGAGGAAATCGTAAGACTTATTCTATAAGTTGTTCCTGATGGGTCATTTGTGTATCCTAAATCTGACCCTTACATGATGACCATGTCAATGCTATCTCGAAGCATGTCTGTGGTACTTCGATCTTCAATAAGAACATTTGAAGCACAATGCTAAATTTTCTTTATCAATTATTCTAACACTGTTGTATGGGTAATGTCATGAAATTCCTCTCCCATTACCTAAATAGTTTTCTACTTTCTATCCTGTCATGGATATCATGCTCTGCTTGTCCTTGGGGAGGATATACCCCCTGAAATATGTGTTTAAACACATTTTCCTTTCCGTTGTTCTGTTTAATCTGTTGATCACATTTCCTTTCCATTGTTTTGTTTAACCTTTCTTGTGATCTATATGATCTAAGCAGTAATATTCTTCTGCTTATGTAAACACCTTGGTGTACAACTGTGTCAGTAAGACTGTGTTACTATTGTTGATGACATTTCGCTAACCACCGATGGACGAGAACTTTGCCTATTGGTCCGCCTCGTTTTAACGAGCAGGAAAATGGTTCTCTTTGTCCCTCGCCCTTGGTACCAACGATGTCGCCAACATAACTGACCGGTTATTCTATGACATGCCTTGCTTACATGATCGTGCAAGACGTCACCCCTCTTCCTACTATTAACCCACATGGTGGGCCCATAACCCACAGTTCCACAAGATCAAAACCTGACTCTCCTGTACCTCCTGTTTCCAAAGTTAATCCTTGCGCTTGGCATCGTATGCAATTCACGAGCCACATTCCTAGTGATCTATTCTGGTATCGCACACAATACTTATTCACGTTGCCCTGAAACCCTTTTCACCTTCTGACTAGGCATTGAACGATTGCCTGGCTGCTTGAAACTTCTTATTGTACCTTCGAACTTCACTCCCGATGTGTTTTATTTGTTCAACTCAAGAGGTACTCATATGCTCCTTCATGGGTTAATCCCACATTATTACCCTTATAGCATTCTCTCATTGCCGATCTGCCCCGTTACCTATTCGTAAGTACGATGGAACCCCCAAAGAAAGGATGACGACTTCAAAATGATGACCTGAAGCAGTGGAATGAAGACATCAATGTAATGGATCGATCTCTGATACGTCTCCAACGTATCTATAATTTTTGATTGTTCCATGCTATTATATTATCTACTTTGGATGTTTAGGGGCTTTGTTAAACACTTTTATATTATTTTTGGGACTAACCAATTGACCCAGAGCCCAGTGCCAGTTCCTGTTTTTTCCCTTGTTTCAGTGTTTCGAAGAAAAGGAATATCAAACGGAGTCGAAACGGAATGAAACCTTCTGGAGAAGTTATTTTTGGAAAGAAAGCAACCCGATAGACTTGGAGTCCACGTCAGGAAAGAAACGAGGGAGGCACGAGGTAGGGGGCGCGCCCACCCCCTCTAGGCGCGCCCTCCACCCTCGTGGGCTCCTCGTGGCTCCCCTGACGTACTTCTTCCGCCTATATATATCCATATACCCTAAAAACTTCGGGGAACAGAATAGATCGGGAGTTCCGCCACCGCAAACCTCTGTAGCCACCAAAAACCAATCGAGACCCTGTTCCAGCACCCTGCCGGAGGGGGGAACCCTCACCGGTGGTCATCTTCATCATCCCGGCGCTCTCCATGACGAGGATGGAGTAGTTCACCCTCGGGGCTGAGGGTATGTACCAGTAGCTATGTGTTTTGATCTCTCTCTCGTGTTCTTGATTTGGCACGATCTTGATGTATCGCGAGCTTTATTATTATAGTTGGATCTTATGTTTCTTCTCCCCCTCTACTCTCTTGTAATGGATTGAGTTTTCCCTTTGAAGTTATCTTATCGGATTGAGTCTTTAATGATTTGAGAACACTTGATGTATGTCTTGCCGGGCATATCTGTGGTGACAATGGGATATCACGTGATTCACTTGATGTATGTTTTGGTGATCAACTTGCGGGTTCCGCCCATGAACCTATGCATAGGGGTTGGCATACGTTTTCGTCTTGATTCTCCGGTAGAAACTTTGGGGCACTCTTTGAGGTTCCATGTGTTGGTTGAATAGATGAATCTGAGATTGTGTGATGCATATCGTATAATCATACCCACGGATACTTGAGGTGTCATTGGAGTATCTAGGTGACATTAGGGTTTTGGTTGATTTGTATCTTAAGGTGTTATTCTAGTACGAACTCTAGGGCTGTTTGTGACACTTATAGGAATAGCCCAATGGATTGATTGGAAAGAATAACTATGAGGTGGTTTCGTACCCTACCATAATCTCTTCGTTTGTTCTCCGCTATTAGTGACTTCGGAGTGACTCTTTGTTGCATGTTGAGGGTTAATTATATGATCCAATTATGTTATTATTGTTGAGAGAACTTGCACTAGTGAAAGTATGAACCCTAGGCCTTATTTCCTAGCATTGCAATACCGTTTGTGCTCTCTTTTATCATTAGTTACCTTGCTGTTTTATATTTTCAGATTACAAAAACCTATATCTATCATCCATATTGCACTTGTATCACCATCTCTTCGCCGAACTAGTGCACCTATACAATTTACCATTGTATTGGGTGTGTTGGGGACACAAGAGACTCTTCGTTATTTGGTTGTAGGGTTGCTTGAGAGAGACCATCTTCATCCTACGCCTCCCACGGATTGATAAACCTTAGGTCATCCACTTGAGGGAAATTTGCTACTGTCCTACAATCCTCTGCACTTGGAGGCCCAACAACGTCTACAAGAAGAAGGTTGCGTAGTAGACATCAAGCAGTTTCTGGCGCCGTTACGGGGAGGCTAGGTAAGCGGCATTCACACCCCGTCAACTAAGCTCTTTTATGGCGTCGTTGCTGGGGAGGTGAGTGCTTGAAGGTATATCTTTAGATCTTGCAATCGAATCTTTTTGTTTCTTGTTTTATCACTAGTTTAGTCTATAAAAGAAAACTACAAAAAAATGGAATTGAGGATTCCTCATATGCTTCATCTTTTTAATATCTTTCGTGAGAATGATGGAAAGGAAAATTGTGCTCAAGTGCTAGAAGAAGAAATCTATAAAATGTTTGGCACTAAATCTTTGTATGATGAGCATGATTGCAATGTTGTTAGTATGAATTCTTTGAATACCCATGATGCTAATGATATGCAAAGCCACAAGCTTGGGGAAGCTATGTTTGATGAAGATGATATTTTTTGTCCCCCAAGCTTTGATGAGCAAATTTACTATGATGAAAGCATGCCTCCTATCTATGATGATTATTGTGATGACACGTATGCTATAAAGAATAAAGATAACCGTGAAACTTGTCATCTTGATCTTAATTTTCAATCACATGATAGTTATTTTGTTGCGTTTGCTCCCACTATTATTGATGAGAGTAGATTTGCCTATGTGGAGAGTAATAAAAATTCTATGCTTATGCATCATGAAAAGAATGCTTTAGGTGCTGGTTATATTGTTGAATTCATTCATGATGCTACTAAAAATTATTATGAGAGAGGATCATATGCTTCTACATATTGCAATAATATCAAGTTTCCTCTCTATGTGCTTAAGGTTTTGAGGTTATGCTTGTTTTGCCTTCCTATGCAAGTTGATTCTTGTTCCCATAAGTTGTTTGCTCACAAAATCCCTATGCATAGGAAGTGGGTTAGACTTAAATGTGCTAGTCATATTCTTCATGATACTCTCTTTATGTTTCAATTCTTATCTTTTATGTGAGCATCATTGAAATCATCATGCCTAGCTAGGGGCATTGAACGATAGCGCTTGTTGGGAGGCAAACCAATTTTATTTTAGTTTCTTGCCTTTTGGTTCTGTTTAGTAATAAATAATCCATCTAGCTTCTGTTTAGATGTGGTTTTATGTTTTAATTAGTGTTTGTGCCAAGTAGAACCTTTGGGAAGACTTGGGTGAAGTCTTTATGATCATGCTGTAAAAAACAAAAACTTTAGCGCTCACGAGATTAACTAGAACTTTTTACTGTAGAGTGATATTTAGCTGATTCTTTTTGCAAATGTTTACTAGACAAATTCCTAAGGTCCAAAAATTTATTTTAGAATTTTTGGAGTTCTAGAAGTATACGTTTGATACAGATTACTACAGACTATTCTGTTTTTCACAGATTCTGTTTTCATTGTGTTGCTTGCTTATTTTGATGAATCTATGGCTAGTAAAATAGTTTATAAACCATAGAGAAGTTGGAATACAGTATATTTAACACCAATATAAATAAATAATGAGTTAATTACAGTACCTTGAAGTGGTGTTTTGTTTTCTTTCGCTAACGGAGCTCACGAGTTTTCTGTTAAGTTTTGTGTTGTGAAGTTTTCAAGTTTTGGGTAAAGATTCGATGGACTATGGAATAAGGAGTGGAAAGAGCCTATGATTGGGGATGACCAAGGCACCCCAAGGTAATATTCAAGGATAACCAAGAGCCTAAGCTTGGGGATGCCCCGGATGGCATCCCCTCTTTCGTCTTCGTTCATCGGTAACTTTACTTGGAGCTATATTTTTATTCACCACATGATATGTGTTTTGCTTGGAGCATCATTTTATTTTCTTTTGTTTTGCTTGATGTTTGAATAAAATACCAAGATATGAAATTATTAAATGAGAGAGAGTCACACACGATTCGGAAATTATTAGAATACTCTATGTGCTTCACTTATATCTTTTGAGCTATATAGTTTTTGCTCTAGTGCTTCACTTATATCTTTTAGAGCACGGTGGTGGATTTGTTTTATAGAAACTATTGATCTCTCATGCTTCACTTAGATTATTTTTAGAGTCTTAAATAGCATGGTAATTTGCTTAAATAATCCTAATATTCTAGGTATTCAAGAATAGTAAAAACTTTCTTATGAGTGTGTTGAATACTATGAGAAGTTTGATGCTTGATGATTGTTTTGAGATATGGAGGTAGTAATATTAGAGTCATGCTAGTTGGGTAGTTGTGAATTTGAGAAATACTTGTGTTAAAGTTTGTGATTCCCGTAGCATGCACGTATGGTGAACCTTTATGTGATAAAGTCGGAGCATAATTTATTTATTGATTGTCTTCCTTATGAGTGGCGGTCGGGGACGAGCGATGGTCTTTTCCTACCAATCTATCCCCCTAGGAGCATGCGCGTAATACTTTGCTTTGATAACTTGTATATTTTTGCAATAAGTATATGAGTTCTTTATGACTAATGCTGAGTCCATGGATTATATGCACTTTTCCTCCTTCCACCATTGCTAGCCTCTGTAATACCGCGCACTTTTCGCCGGTATCATACACCCACCATATACCTTCCTCAAAACAGCCACCATACCTACCTATCATGGCATTTCCATAGCCATTCCGATATATATTACCATGCAACTTACCACCGTTCCATTTACTATGACACTCTCCATCATTGTCATATTGCTTTGCATGATCATGTAGTTGACATTGTATTTGTGGCAAAGCCACCGTTCATAATTCTTTCATACATGTCACTCTTGATTCATTGCATATCACGGTACACCGCTGGGGGCATTCATATAGAGTCATATTTTGTTCTAAGTATTGAGTTGTAATTGTTGAGTTGTAAGTAAATAAAAGTGTGATGATCATCATTTATAGAGCATTGTCCAAAGTGAGGAAAGGATGATGGAGACTATGATTCCCCCACAAGTCGGGATGAGACTCCGGACTAAAAAAGGCCATAAAAAAGAGAGAAAAGACCCAAATAAAAAATGAGAGAAAAAGAGAGAAGGGACAATGTTACTATCCTTTTACCACACTTGTGCTTCAATTAGCACCATGATCTTCATGATAGAGAGTCTCCTATGATATCACTTTCATATACTAGTGGGAATCTTTCATTATAGAACTTGGCTTGTATATTCCAATGATGGGCTTCCTCAAAATGCCCTAGGTCTTCATGAGCAAGCAAGTTGGATGCACACCCACTTAGTTTCTTTTTGAGCTTTCATATACTTATAGCTCTAGTGCATCCGTTGCATGGCAATCCCTACTCACTCACATTGATATCTATTGATGGGCATCTCCATAGCCCGTTGATACGCCTAGTTGATGTGAGACTATCTTCTCCCTTTTGTCTTCTCCACAACCACCATTCTATTCCACATATAGTGCTATGTCCATGGCTCACGCTCATGTATTGCGTGAAGATTGAAAAAGTTTGAAAATGTCAAAAGTATGAAACAATTGCTTGGCTTGTCATCGGGGTTGTGCATGATTTACATACTTTGTGTGGTGAAGATAGAGCATAGCCAGACTATATGATTTTGTAGGGATAACTTTCTTTGGCCATGTTATTTTGAGAAGACATGATTGCTTAGTTAGTATGCTTGAAATATTATTACTTTTATGTCAATATGAACTTTTATCTTGAATCTTTCGGATCTGAATATTCATACCACAATTAAGAATAATTACATTGAAATTATGCCAAGTATCGTTCCACATCAAAAATTCTGTTTTTATCATTTACCTACTCGAGGACGAGCAGGAATTAAGCTTGGGGATGCTGATACGTCTCCAACGTATCTATAATTTTTGATTGTTCCATGCTATTATATTATCTATTTTGGATGTTTATGGGCTTTATTAAACACTTTTATATTATTTTGGAACTAACCTATTGACCCAGAGCCCAGTGCCAGTTCCTGTTTTTTCCCTTGTTTCGGTATTTCGAAGAAAAGGAATATCAAACGGAGTTGAAACGGAATGAAACCTTCTGGAGAAGTTATTTTTGGAAAGAAAGCAACCCGATAGACTTGGAGTGCACGTCAGGAAAGAAACGAGGGAGGTACAAGGCAGGGGGCGCGCCCTCCACCCTCGTGGGCCCCTCGTGGCTCCCCTGATGTACTTCTTCCACCTATATATATCCATATACCCTAAAAACTTCGGGGAACAGAATAGATCGGGAGTTCCGCCGCCGCAAACCTCTGTAGCCACCAAAAACCAATTGGGACCCTGTTCCGGCACCTTGCCGGAGGGGGGAACCCTCACCGGTGGCCATCTTCATCATCCCGGCGCTCTCCATACGAGGAGGGAGTAGTTCACCCTCGGGGCTGGGGGTATGTACCAGTAGCTATGTGTTTTGATCTCTCTCTCGTGTTCTTAATTTGGCATGATCTTGACGTATCGCAAGCTTTGCTATTATAGTTGGATCTTATGTTTCTTCTCCCCCTCTACTCTCTTGTAATGGATTGAGTTTTACCTTCAAAGTTATCTTATCGTATTGAGTCTTTAATGATTTGAGAACACTTGATGTATGTCTTGCCGTGCGTATCTTTGGTGACAATGGGATATCATGTGATTCACTTGATGTATGTTTTGGTGATCAACTTGCGGGTTCCGCCCATGAACCTATGCATAGGGGTTGGCACACGTTTTCGTCTTGATTCTCCGGTAGAAACTTTGGGGCACTCTTTGAGGTTCTATGTGTTGGTTTAATAGATGAATCTGAGATTGTGTGATGCATATCATATAATCATACCCACGGATACTTGAGGTGACATTGGAGTATCTAGGTGACGTTAGGGTTTTGGTTGATTTGTATCTTAAGGTGTTATTCTAGTACGAACTCTAGGGCTGTTTGTGACACTTATAGGAATAGCCCAACGGATTGATTGGAAAGAATAACTTTGAGGTGGTTTCGTACCCTACCATAATCTCTTCGTTTGTTCTCCGCTATTAGTGACTTCGGAGTGACTCTTTGTTGCATGTTGTGGGATAGTTATATGATCCAATTATGTTATTATTGTTGAGAGAACTTGCACTAGTGAAAGTATGAACCCTAGGCCTTATTTCCTAGCATTGCAATACCATTTGTGCTCACTTTTATCATTAGTTACCTTGCTGGGTTTTTTCAGATTACAAAAACCTATATCTATCATCCATATTGCACTTGTATGACCATCTCTTCGCCGAACTAGCGCACCTATACAATTTACCATTGTATTGGGTGTGTTGGGGACACAAGAGACTCTTTGTTATTTGGTTGAAGGGTTGCTTGAGAGAGACCATCTTCATCCTACGCCTCCCATGGATTGATAAACCTTAGGTCATCCACTTGACGGAAATTTGCTACTGTCCTACAAACCTCTGCACTTGAAGGCCCAACAACGTCTATAAGAAGAAGGTTGCGTAGTAGACATCGATCTCTTCGAGGAGAGCAGCCAAGACCGAGAAGATCCATTAGAATTTCGTAACCAGATCTTTCCCCCTTGCTCCCCCTCATAAACCTCGGGACGAGATTTCTTGTAGTGGAGGAGAATTGTGACGCCCGGATAATTAAGCTACAGTCAACCTCTGCTAATGATGCCACGTCAGTTTCGTTACTGTTGCTAATCTCGCGTTAGTTCGAAGCCGATTCAAATTCAAAATCCAGCAAACAATAAAAGTTTTCAAATATTAAAACTAAAATGTTCGAAGTGAACCAAATATTGCATAGGTAATTATGGTGGAGAAACCACACTTTTATAAAATGTCTCAATACTCTAAAATGAGTAAAATAGTAGCAAAAACAATTATTTAAATGCTTTTAAAATGATAAACAATTACAAACTATTATATTTAGGTGCCAAGTTAATTGTGGCAGTGCTATAATTACTATTACTAATTTAGGAGCTAACTATATGTTTTACAAGACTAAAACTATTTGATAGATGAAATAAACAGAAAAGAAATTCAAAAATAAAAGAAAAACAAAAAAGCAAAAGGATAAACCCCCCCCCCCCCCCGCTGGGCCTCGGCCCAGCTGGCCACTGGGCAAGTCAGGCCGGCCCAGCCGGCACCCCCATAACCCCCCACTCCCCCGTGACCTAGTCGGTCCACCCACTCCTCCCCCACGTCTCCCTTCCCCCTCCCCGATCCAGATCGGGATCGGGGGAACGACCACGCCTCGGCGCTCGACGCCGTCGACGCCTGGATCGCCTCGTCGGAACGGACCTCCCCGCCGGACTGCCCCCCCCCCCGTCGCACGTCGTCCCCGACCTCCTCCCCGCGCCCCACTGCCCATTCCCTACGGCCACCGTGAGGCCCCCTCCTCCTCTTTCCCTGTCCTTGTGCGCACGCGCACGCAGCCGTCCCGCATCACTGGGCCGAGGCCACGACGCCGTACCCCCGACCCCGCATGCCGCGCTCCGAATACCTCTGCTGCGGCCACGCGCCCGCTCCGGCCACGGCCAGCGCTCCGCCCTGCTCCCATCGCCGCTCGCGCCTCGCTATCGCGCCCTCCTCTCTCTTCCCCATCCCCGCGTGCTCACCATGCGTCCTCCCGCCCCTGCTCGCGTGCCCGTCCCTCACCTCGCCTCACGCCGCAGCGCCCCGCCGCCGGCTTGCTGCTGCATCGCCTCGCCTCCCCCGCTGCTGGCCTGCGCGCCACGTGCCTCGCCTTGGCGCTCCCCTGCAGACGCAGTCGTCGCCGCCGCTGCTGCTTCTTCTCTGTTGGCCACTCTGGCCGCCGACAATCGCCGCTCCGCCTTCCCCACCGTGAGCCTGCCTCCTCCCGCGACTCCCTGGCTGCTGCGCACCCGCGCCCGCACGCACGCCCTTGCCGGCCCGCCAACTGCGCCACCCGCTGCTCGTCGTGTGGCCCCGCTCCGGCCACTGTTGCCGGCGCCGGGCCACGCGCCGGCCCCCTTCACCCGCTGGCCGCCGCCCGGGTCCGCCCCGTCCTGCAGCGCCCGCAACCGCGCCCAGCGCCCGCTTCCCCTCTGCCCGCTAAGGCCCCTGGCCCAATGACAGTCGGGGCTCAGCCCCAGAACGTTTAAAAAAATAAAAATAAAATGAATTAATGAAATTAATAATTAATTAATTAGTGAATTAATTAGGTTAATTAATCCTATTTAATTAATCTAATTAACTAGTTAGTTTAATTAAACAGTAATTAAATTAGCTAAATCCTAATTAACCTAAATAGAGTATGATAGGTGGGTCCCGCACGTCAATTTGAACAGTCAACACCTCTGTTGACTGCTGACGTCATGCTGATGTCAGCATGCACTATTCTAGATGATGTTGAATTAAATTAATTAAATAAAATCTAAAAATGATTTGAAACTTTAGAAAATCATATAAAATAAACCGTAGCTCAGATGAAAAAACTTTGTACATGAAAGTTGCTCAGAACGACGAGATGAATCCGGATACGCAGCCTGTTTGTCCGCCACACATCCCTAGCATAGCAAACACCAAACTTTCCCCTCCCGTTCATCTGTCCGAAAACATGAAACACCGGGAATACTTCCCGGATGTTTCCCCCTTCGCCGGTATTACCTATCGCTGTGTTAGATCACCCCCGGCACCGCGTATTGCCTTGTTATATTTTGTGATGCTTTGTTTGCTCCATATTTACTGTTTCTTCCCCCTCTTCTTCTCCGGTAGACCCCGAGACCAGCACTGATGCCACTGTGTACGACTATGTCACCGACGACCCTCCTTCTCGGCCAAGCTTCCAGGCAAGCCCCCCCCCTTGATCACCAGATATCACCTATTCCTTCTCTCTACTGCTTGCATTAGAGTAGTGTAGCATGTTACTGCTTTCGGTTAATCCTATTCTGCTGCATAGCCTGTCATTGTTGCTACAGTTGTTACCCTTACCTGCAATCCTAAATGCTTAGTATAGGATGCTAGTATTCCATCGGTGGCCCTACACTCTTGTCTGTCTGCCATGCTATACTACTGGGCCGTGATCACTTCGGGAGGTGATCACGGGCATATGCTATATACTTTATACTATTAGATTACTTATGATACTGTTCGGAGATGGGGGCTGAAGGGGCAGGTGGCTCCATCCCGGTAGAGGTGGGCCAGGGTTCCCGACGGCCCTCGACTGTTACTTTGTGGCAGAGCGACATGGCAGGTTGAGACCACCTAGGAGAGAGGTGGGCCTGTTCCTGGTCGGCGTCCGCGGTTACTTCATAATAACATGCTTAACGAGATCTTGGTATTTGATCTGAGTCTGGCCACTGGCCTATATGCACTAACCAACTACGCGGGATCAGTTATGGGCACTCAGCGTCGTGGTATCAGCCGAAGCCTTCGTGACGTCAGCGACTGAGCGGCGCGCGCCGGATTGGACTGGAACGCCTACTCTTGTATAAGGGAGGCTAAGTCTGCTTCCGGTCGCGTTCGCAAGGTGCAGGTGTGCAATGGGTGATGGGCCCAGACCCCTGCGCCATAGGATTTAGACCGGCGTGCTGACCTCTCTGTTGTGCCTAGGTGGGGCTGCGACGTGTTGATCTTCCGAGGCCGGGCATGACCCAGGAAAGTGTGTCCGGCCAAATGGGATCGAGCGTGTTGGGTTATGTGGTGCACCCCTGCAGGGAAGTTTATCTATTCGAAAAGCCGTGTCCCTCGGTAAAAGGACGACCCGGTGTTGTACCTTGACCTTATGACAACTAGAACCGGATACTTAATAAAACACACCCTTCCAAGTGCCAGATACAACCCGGTGATCGCTCTCTCACAGGTCGACGAGGAGAGGATCATTGGGTTAGGATTATGCTATGCGATGCTACTTGGTGAACTTACCATCTACTCTCTTCTACATGCTGCAAGATGGAGGTGGCCAGAAGCGTAGTCTTCGACAGGATTAGCTATCCCCCTCTTATTCTGGCATTCTGCAGTTCAGTCCACCGATATGGCCCTTTACACATATACCCATGCATATGTAGTGTAGCTCCTTGCTTGCGAGTACTTTGGATGAGTACTCACAGTTGCTTTTCTCCCTCTTTTCCCCCTTTCCCTTCTACCTGGTTGTCGCAACCAGATGCTGGAGCCCAGGAGCCAGACCCCACCGTCGACGACAACTCCTACTACACCGGAGGTGCCTACTACTACGTTCAGGCCGCTGGCGACGACCAGGAGTGGTTTAGGAGGATCCCAGGCATGAGGCCTACGCCTCTTGCGATCTGTATCCCAGTTTGTGCTAGCCTTCTTAAGGCAAACTTGTTTAACTTATGTCTGTACTCAGATATTGTTGCTTCCTCTGACTCGTCTATGATCGAGCACTTGTATTCGAGCCCTCGAGGCCCCTGGCTTGTATTATGATGCTTGCATGACTTATTTTATTTTTAGAGTTGTGTTGTGATATCTTCCCGTGAGTCCCTGATCTTGATCGTACACGTTTGCGTGTATGATTAGTGTACGATTGAATTGGGGGAGTCACAAGTATTTTATTAATTCATTTTTTTAAACGTTCTGGGGCTGGGCCCCGGCTATCATTGGGCCAGGGGCCATAGCGGACAGAGGGGAAGCGGGCGGTGGGCGCGGTTGCGGGCGCCCTGACGGGCGCTGCAGGACGGGGCGGACCCGGGCTGCAGCCAACGGGTGAAGGGGGACGGCGTGTGGCCCGGTGCCGGCAACAGTGGCCGGAGCGGGGCGACACGGCGAGCAGCGGGTGGCGCAGTTGGCGGGCCAGCGAGGGCGTGCGTGCGGGCGCGGGTGCGTGAGTAGCCAGGGAGTCGCGGGAGGAGGCAGGCTCACAGCGGGGGAAGGCGGGGCGGCGAGCGTCGGCGGCTAGAGTGGCCAACGGAGAAGAAGCAGCGGCGGCGGCGACGACTGCGGCTGCTGGGGAGCGCCAAGGCGAGGCACGTGGCGCGCAGGCCAGCAGCGGGGGAGGCGAGGCGATACAGCAGCAGGCCGGCGGCGGGGCGTTGCGGCGTGAGGCAAGGTGAGCGACGGGCGCGCGAGGAGGGGCGGGAGGACGCACTGTGAGCACGCGGGGACGGAGAAGAGAGAGGAGGGCGCGATAGCGAGGCGCGAGCAGCGATGGGAGCAGGGCGGCGCGCTGGCCGTGGCTGGAGTGGGCGCGTGGCCGCAGCAGAGGTATTCGGAGCGCGGCGTGCAGGGTCGGGGGTGCGGCGTCGTGGCCTCGGCCCAGTGATGCGGGACGGCTGCGTGCGCATGCGCACAAGGACAGGGGAAGAGGAGGAGGGGGGCTCACGATGGCCGTAGGGAATGGGCAGTGGGGCGCGGGGAGGAGGTCGGGGACAACGTGCGATGGGGAGGCAGTCCGGCGGGGAGGTCCGTTCCGACGAGGCGATCCGGGCGGCGACGGCGTCGAGCGTCGAGGGGCGGTCGTTCCCCCGATCCCGATCTGGATCAGGGAGGGGGAAGGGAGACGTGGGGGAGGAGTGGGTGGACCGATCTAGGTCACGGGGGAGTGGGGGTTATGGGGGTGCCGGCTGGGCCGGCCTGGCTTGCCCAGTGGCCAGCTGGGCCGAGGGCCAGCGGGGGGGTTATCCTTTTGCCTTTTTTGTTTTTCTTTTATTTTTCAATTTCTTTTCTGTTTATTTCATCTATCAAATTGTTTTAGTCTTGTAAAACATATAGTTAGCTCCTAAATTAGTAATAGTAATTAGAGCACTGCCACAATTAACTTGGCACCTAAATATAATAGTTTGTAATTGGTTATCATTTTAAAAGCATTTAAATAATTTTTTTGCTACTATTTTACTCATTTTAGAGTATTGAGACATTTTATAAAAGTGTGGTTTCTCCACAATAATTACCTATGCAATATTTGGTTCACTCCGAACATTTTAGTTTTAATATTTGAAAACTTTTCTTGTTTGCTGGATTTTGAATTTGAATTTGAATCGGCTTCGAACTAACGTGAGATTAGCAACAGTAACGAAACTGACGTGGCATCATTAGCAGAGGTTCACTGTAGCTTAATTATCCGGGCGTCACATGCCAGCAGTAGTAGCCAGTAACTCGAACACTACTTCAAGACAGGACTTTGGGGTTGTCTCAGTGTCTTCAATATAGTTTTTATCAGCTTTCTTAGAGAACAACAGGGATGTCTCACTATCTTTAACCTTATCTGCATTACTTCCTTTACCATTGCATAACGGGGTACTCTTCTCCAATATTTTATCCGCGTTCTAAAAGAGAAAGTAACAAACACATCAGAGGTTTACAATGTAGTATATGAAACTCATTTTGGTAAACCAGTTCAGTAGTAAGGTGGATAAGATAATAGCATGAAACAAACATATATCTATGTAGTATGGTCACTGTATGGTCTATATCATTCTAGTTTATGTTGCCAAATCAAGATAGATACAGTTTGAATCATATCTATTTAAGACAAAGCAGCATAGACAGAATATAAGTGTGGGAAACTACACAGCAATAACAACACTTGTAATGTGCATGGCATGAGAACATAACTGTTTATTCAATTGAAACTGAAATCAACATAGAGCAAGTTACAACAGCAAACACGTTAAAGAAACAGGTTTAAAACATACCTGTTGCACCATTGGAGTTTCAATTGCAGCCTTCAAATTTGAAATTAGTTGGTATGAGTAAATACAGCGATGCAAGAGCAAAGTAGTATGAACCATAGCTACGGAACCTGACCTGAGAACAATTCTTCTTCTGCTTTAAGCGTTGACTTGGGGTTCGGAGTGGTGGTCCTCGTACTTTTGGCACTGCAGTTGCCTTACTAACTGATCGTGTTTGGGTGCTCTGATCAACGGGAACTGGGTTACTATCTGCTGGGGTTGGGGTTAGAAGGGGTGTAGCTGGTTCTCTGTCCAACTGGGTAGGGGTACAATCTGCGTGAGTCTGGGTTATGTGTGGTGGGGCTGGTTCTTGGGCAAGTACAACCGTGGTTCTATCTCCATCGACAGGTAGCACGATCTTTTCTGAAGACCATGTTTTACTCCCACAGATACTGCCATCACCCCCTCCAATTCAAATGGCTGATAAACAAGAAAAGTAATTGAATGTACAGAGATTGTAAGATAGACAGGTGCAATGGATAGTAGGGAAGAAAACAGGGCATGAAATAAATCACATTTATGTTGTCTAACCAAACAGAATAGCAGGACATAATTTCAAATATATGATGGCTAATTAAACAGGATGGCATGACACAATTTCACATGTATGATGGCTAACTAAACAGGATAGAATGACATACATCAAAATATGATGACTATATAAACAGGATGACATGATATAACTATACGATGTGTCTATTAAAGTGGTTGGCATGCCATAAATCACAAACATGTCGTCGATGGAAACATGATGGCATGATATAATTCACGGATGGAATGACATAATTCAAAATATGATGACTATGTAAACAGGATGAGATGATATAACTATATTATGTCTTTAGAAAATGGGTTGGCATGCCATAGTTCAGATACATGTTGTCTATGTAAACATCATGGCATGATATAATTCAAATATATGATTTATATACTAAGGAAGTGAGCAGAGGGAAATCGCATATATGATGTGTCAACTAAGGAGATGGCATTCAATATCGTGTATATGATGTAAAAACTAAGCATTGCAATACAACATATGCATGATATGAGTAATATAACCCTGCCAAGTTTGAGCATACACCTCAGGGGGATAATAGGACTGGTCATCTGCCTATGAATCCTCCTCTAAAGAGCTATCTGTAACCAGCAACATATCTGCTTCAGCAGGTAGCATTGTCTGCTCGGAAGACCTTGTTTTCACTCCAGATTTCTCCATCACCAATTCAAATGGCTGATGCACAGGAAGAGCAGTTGAATATACAAACATTGTCGACAAAAGCAATGAGAAATACAAAAAAGGATGGCATGATATAATTCGCATATATGACGCTTGGCTAAATAGCATGGCATTGCATAATTCACATATATAATGCCTTGCAACAAGATAGCATTGCATAATTCACATATATAATGTCTTGCAACAAGATGGCATTGCATAATTCACATATATGGTAATTAGACACTAAACATGTGGCATTCACACAAATCATGTCTAAACTAAGCAAATGACATAGCAATGCAAGATACCATACGCACAATATGAGCAACATAACCCTGCCAAGTTAGAGCATGCACCTCGGGGGGGAATAGGATTGGTCATCTTTCTCCGAATCCTCCTCTAAGGAGCTATCGGTAACCAGCAAGGCATGCGCTTTGTCAAATGGCATTGTCTGCTCTGAAGACCTTGTTTCCACTCCAGATTTTTCCATGACCGTGTCGAATGGCTGATGCATAGGAAGAGTAATTGAATGTACTAAAATTGTTGACAAATTTAACACGTAATAAAAAAATGATGTCATGATATAATTCACATACAAGATGACTGGCTAACCAGGGTGGCATTGCAAAATTCACATATATGATGCCTGGCTAAACAAGATGGCATTGCATGATTCACATATATGATAAAGAAACTAAATAGATGGCATTGACACAAAGCATGTCTAAACTAAGCAGATGACATCTTTGATGTATACAGTAAGCAATGCAAGGCACCATATGCATGATATTACCAACATCAGCATGCCAAGTTAGAGCGAAGACCTCATGGGGTAAATAGGAGTGGTCTTCTGCTTCTGAATCCCCCTCAAAACAGTTATCTTCCTCTTGATTACGATCCGAAATGGGTGGAGGGGGGCTGCCTTTGCGCCCACCATGGAGCAACGTCTGCATGAAATTTTATTGCCACGCAAGGCTCGTCTCTTTTGCTCTACATGTTCAGTTCCATTGTGTACAATAGCTGACATGCATAGGACTAAAACATAGTGAGATTATGTAAGGAGTGCATGCACAAATCCAGAGTGAAGGTAGCAAACTGTGGATAGACCCAAAACCAATGATAGCAGGCAGATAATAGCTTTAGTTAAAAAATACAGATAATGGCTCCTTTAATGTTTGTTTGCACCCAACATGAAACTCATAGTAGACACCCGAGATTAACCAAGTAGTAGACAGACAGTACTGATTGCTGCCCCAATATGTACCCCACAACCATTTAAAAAATCAAGTTTCAGCATAAGTTTGGACCTGAGTCGGAGTCTAATAGGTGAAGACGACGATAAAGTAGCATGTCATCATATTAAGCGATGCATAACATAAGCAGACACGGAAGAGTGCGACCTCTCTTGCGGACCCGTGTAGTCCTCAAGGTCATCTGCTCAGTTGATGATGGTAATGCAGTTGTCGTGGCTGCCGGCGGCGGTGAAGAAGATCTGAGGCGGCGAAAGACAGTCTAGAGAGCGGATCCCTGCTGTGGTGAACCCTTCCGTCGTTGGAGCAGCTGAGCTGGGGTGGAACACAGCACCGCAGGAGCAGGACAAACCACACAAGGTTTTCTTTGACACATATCTGTACCAGAAGTAATTGTGTAAGGGCTTGTTTGAATTTGAGGATTCTAACAATGCAGGGATAGGAAATAGACAGGAATAGGATAGGAATGCACGTGCAAAACAGAGAATTTAAAAACACAGGATTTCTGCCAATCTGGGTGTTTGGTTCACAAGAATTGGAAGATCACAGGATGCAAAGAAGCATGGTGAGATTAAGTCAAACCACAAGAAGTGTACAACCTCTTTGGCGGAGCCATGTCGATCTCAGCGTGATTGGGTTGGCCGGTGAGGATGCTCCGGCTGACTTGGCTGTCGGAGGAGGGGAAGAAGATCTTAGGCGTCTGGAGATGGAGCCCGAGGTACTGCTCCGCTGTGATGGAGGGTTTCATCGTTGGAGCAGCTCCGGTGAGTTGTACGACACCGAGGCTGAAGCAGGACAAGAGAGACAACGTTAACCTGAGTGGAATTATAATAGCATCTCCAATAAATGACGTAAAATACATAACCACAAAGTGCTAGATGTATACATCAGCCGCTCATCTCTGAACTTAACTGTCGAAACTGAATTTAACTGTCAAAACTGAGCTTAACTGTCAAAACTGAATTTTGCTGTCGAAACTGAATTTTACTGTCGAAACTGAACGCACTAGAGGTGAGGCTACACGTCAGTCGACTGACTTTTTCATCTCTGGTCAGTCGATTTTGCAGCCGTTGGATACGAAATCAAGGGCCTACAGTTCATCTTCAACCTCCACCCCCTGAGCCACCAGCCACAACCGGCCAAACAGCCGCCCCCCGCCGCCCGCGCCGGCGGTGCGCTGCCCCGCCCGCCTCGAAAACACTCCCCACTGCCGGTCCGCCACCGCCCCAGCCATCCCTCTAGCCCCTCCCCCCCCCCCCCGTGCCGAGCTTTTTCTTCGGCGATCCCCACGCCACCGCCCCACCACCGTCGACGACCACCGCCCCCACCCTGAACCCTAAGATAGATAGTGGGGTACCTCTCCAGCGAGCCCCCCTCCCTGCTGCGGCTGGTTCTTCCTTAACTCCCGCGAGCCCCCCCCCCCCACCCCCTGAAAATCGATTGACCCAAAAGTCGATTCAGACGACTGAAGTGTAGCTAAATCGGAGCAGCATCGCAAGCAAGAGCAAGAGAGAGAGCAGCAGTGCGAGTAAGAGCAGACCAGGCAGGGGACCGAGAGAAAGAGCAGAGCAGTAGAGCAAGCGAGAGCTAAAGCAGCAGCAACTCATACTGATGTGGATGTCGCCGCTGAGGGAGCGACGCAGTGGAGGAAGTGGCCGGCGATGCCGCCGTGGATGGAGTCGCGCCGTGTCGGCTCGGGGCCGAGCGCCGGCAGCACCGTGAGATCGAATCAAGAAGAAAATGCGGCAATTAGTGTACAACCTCTTTGGTGGCGCCGATTAGGCCGCAGCTTCATCCGAGGAAACGGTGATGATGATGCTCTCCCGGTGGTGCAGGTGAAGACGGCGGTGTGGGAATGGAGGTGGTGCGAAAGACGAGGGAACGTCGGGGCAGCTCCTTGGAGGTGGAGGACGGGGTGGCTGAACCGGCGGGACGACCAGATCAACGATGGATCCTCATCCGGTACGGTGGATGAGGGACGTCGAGGTGTTGCTGTGGACGACGTCGTCGGGGAAGAGGCTCCGGCTGGGTGGCGGGCGGAGGAAGGTGTGGGGTTTCACGGGTTTTCCCGGCCTCGGTGTACGAATGGGTGGGCGGATGGGATGGGAGTGAGGAACCATGGCTTAGGGACGCGCTTGTCCGAAATGTGGGGTAAGTTACGAAAGTACCCCCACCGATTTGAGGCGGTTCTTTCGGTTCAGGGGTATCACGGGCATTTTGCGTGTCGGGATTTCACAGGAGGTGGGAGTTTTCGTGCGTGTTGTAAGTTTGGAATAGCAAGGCGCGGGTTGAGATGGAGGGAGTTGTCGGAGCACAACGAGACAAAGATATATCTTAAATATTTCGAGCTAACAAGGTGCGGGTTGAAATTTCCGGACAAGCCTAACGTGTATTGTACCAAATCAATTCGCACTACAAATGTCATTCAAAACTTTGAATTCATGTTATGTTCAATTAAAATATTTTGCTATGTGTATAATGCATGCAACCTAGTACTCAAATGAACGTTTTAGTGCATTCCAAACGTATATACTACCGCTTCAATATGAACTAAATTTGAATTCGTTTCTCTATTTGAATAAGATCTACAATAATGATTGTTGTGAAGTCAAAGCATTTGAATTCGTTTCTCTGTTTTAATAAGATCTACAATCGTCATTATTGTCAAGTTAAACCATCGTTTGTGTATTATCTTCACAGCACACCACATGATTAGTCTCGAGTTACATATGAACTATGTGTACTATATGAACTCGAACTCGATTTTTTGAATCCACTTTATGTTGATTTCAAATCATAGTACATTTCAAGCTCTAGCTAGATTTTCACAAACTAAACCATGTCTCATATGTATAATGTGTTTATCACATTATGTATGGTGCCCCGCCCCCTATGCCTACAAGTATTTAGATGTGAGTTGCAAACACCACACATTACCACAAATTCAAATAAAATGTGAGAATGTTCGATATATAGTATTGTTTAGATTGTTCGATATTTAGTTGTAAGCTGCAAACGCCACACATTATCACAAATTCAAATAAAATGTGAGATTCTTCGATGTATAGTATGGTTTAGATTGTTCGACATTTAGCTGTGAGTTGCAAACGCCATGCATTATCACATTATGGTATAACGTGTGCAAAACCACAACACGCGTATCACCGCTATATTCATGCATGCATATGTTTAAAACACTATGATCTCCTATTCAAATATATGAATCCACTTTCATATCAAATTATGATCTTTGTTAGTCTCTTACACCCACACAATCCTCTAACCTTTGTAGCTACCACTAACTTCCTCTCATGCATGCACACGCCCTCCTCGCCCTCCCCCTCCCTCAGCATTCTATCCATCGCGCACATTCATTTTTTTTCTTTAGGTCGTTCTCCCACAGTCTCCACAACTCCTTTCCGACACACACCGATCGATAAACCTCTTCGGCGATGTCTGCCTACAACATACACACGCACCTTCAATCTCCTCATTTATGTGTCCTTGCCTCGTGTCTCTCATACGGTCCCACACACGTGTAAACTCTCGCCCCTCTTTTCATTGATCTCACAACCACACACTCCTCCCCCTATCTAGCTAGTAGCTGGGCCTCTCGCACCACCTCCTAGCTCCATTCTCTCTGCCTATCCGTCTCGCCGGGCCTTATTTGCCTCTAACAAATGGACGTACACCGACTGGTCTCCCGCTATACATATAGCTAGCTAGGTCCTTATAACTCGTTTTTCCCCACGCGTCGATCGATCTACCTCATTAGTTATGTCTCTCCCATTCCTCCAACAAACAACAATTGATCTACCGATCTAGTTAGGTTTGCTTACCAAACACATGGTTCCCCTTCATCATCCATGGATGTGTCCCGACAGATCTATCACGCACAGGCACACACAGAAACACATCCCCACTCTTATTGATAATATTGCAGTTCCACCCTCAGTTTGTCTAGTAGGCCTCTCCCACCATCTTCGAGAAGCAACTCCATCACCCATCCAGCACTCTACCCCTCTCCCTCCCTCTCTCTCCCCTCTCTCTCTCTGTCCCATCCTATTTCCCGTCCTTCAGTTATGTACGGATGTCGACCGATCTCATTCAAGACATAGCTAGGTTTCTCCTTCTCAACACATATACAAGTCGTTCTACCTCTATAGTTAGGCCTCTGCCTACCCCTCCCCCCACCCCCTCCCACACACACACACCGATACATCGAGTGCTCTAGTCATGTCTCCCTGCCACACACAAATTTGACATGTGCCCTCTGACGTTCCGGTAGCTAGGTCAGTCGCCCTATATCTTTTACTTGCACACACACACAATTTTGATGGCTCTCTTCATCGATATCGCACCCACCCACTTGATCCTCTCTTCGACTCTATCGATATCTATGACCCCTCCCTCTCTTCTCGTGGATCGCCCGACCCTCTATATATGATATGGATAGGCCTCCATTTCACACACATTGCATGCAAAATTTTGTTTGAGATGTCATCGACACATATTCCCACAAATACATTCACGAAATCAACCCCCCCAAACAAAAAACACTCACGAACGCACAAGCCATTTGTCTAGGTTTGCATCTCTCACACACACCCACGTAGGGGGGGACGTGCACGAAGAGAAGAGGTGCACGCACGGCGCACGTACTCCCGTCTCTTTCCCAACCACACCCGCGCGGGTACACGGTGGAGCTCATTTCTGTACGAAAAGGCAGCCCACGTGGTAATTTGACACGTGTACTGGTTGTCCACTAGATGGAGGGAGGATCGTCTACCACGGGTGAACAAACAAATGCGACTTGACGTGTTATGTTAAAAAAGAGGCAAACCATGTGGGGCCTACCTTAGAGGCAAGGCTCTATACACTTGAGTACTTTTGATGTGTCCCGTCAACTCGCAGAATGAGGAGAAGCTTGCTTAGTACACCATATCCCACGCCCACGGGCGCGGTGGCTCGTAGGATGATGTGAAGCTTGCTTACTAATGAGTACGTACGCCTTACGCCCGCTCCCTCGCCCACGCGCGCGGTGGCTCGCAGGACAAGGAGAAAATTTTACTAGTACTCCCTCTGTTTACTCCTCGTCCCTACCTTGGTTAGAGAGATTATCATATTGTTTGGAATATATGTCCTTTAGTAGGTTTCAATATGAACTACTAGTACATACTCCAAACACTGATGTATATAGACGTATTTTAGAGTGTAGATTCACTCATTTTGCTCCGTATGTAGTCCATATTGAAACGGACGTAATAGTACGCACTCTCCCTCGCCCCTCGACCCTCGCGACGTGGTGGACGTGCAGCAATTCATTCGGTCTCATATAGCCAGAACGATATATACTGCAGTACCATTATTGCTCGACTTCCCAAAGAGGCGAAGAGCCAATCGTAAGGTTAATAGTTTGGAGATGCCAAGCGCAAGGTTTATAGGAGGGAGTAGTAGGTGTCGCGTCATTTGTAAATAAAGTTTTTTTCTTCAGTGGCATGTACGCAATATAAATAGGTTCATATGGAGAGAAAAGGAGACCGCTCCACTATATACATAGGCAGGACAAGCCTACACGGTTGCTTGCTGGGGTTGCTCTCTTCAGTTTTCACACTCTCTCGCACAAAACCATTGTGGCCACATCTCTAACATCTCGGCGGATCACGTCCGCCGGGGGAAGGGGTGGATGCTTAGTGTAGATGCGGTCGCCGTCGCCGACGGCGAAAACCCACTGTCGGCACATCCCGATTAGGGGTCCCCGCCATTCTCTCTCACAAAGTCGGCGAGGTTGCCTTCGTCCATTGCCCACTGCCGCGACGTGGGTAGTTGCCTCCTCCCGCCGCCCTCCTCTAGGTTGAGCTACGTCCCGACATCCCTCAGGTACAACTCCCTTTACAGCCGGCTTGCACCACTGCTCCAGCTGCCCACATCACTCCATGTGGATATTTCTCTACTTCTTTGCCCCGCACATACCTCTATTGGCTTCTACGTACGGTATTTGTGATGAGTTTATGTCTCATCAACTAGTCCCAGTAATCTTATTCTAATCACGCTTCTTCAATTTCTTTGCCACAGGGAAGCTCATCTCGATTTTGGTGAAACTGCACAAAATGATCCGATGGTCAAAGGGTTGCAAACTTCATTTCTTAGGAAGCTCCGACGTTGCCAGCAAATTAAAGCCTGGTTAGGGTTTACGGTTCAAGGGCAAGGGACTGCATGGTTCATTTTTTTCTTTAGCTGTCTCTCTTTGAATGGCTAGGGACTGCATGAGTATTAGTAGTAGTAGTAGTAGTAGTAGTAGTAGTAGTACTGTACGCCTTACGCCTGCTCCCTCGCCCACACGCACGGTGGCTCGCAGGACGAGGAGAAATTTTTACTACTCCCTCCGTTTACTCCTCGTCCCTACTACCTTGGTTAGAGAGATTATCATATTGTTTGGAATATATATGTCCTTTAGTAGATTTCAATATGAAGTACTAGTACATACTCCAAACACTGATGTATATAGACGTATTTTAGAGTGTAGATTCACTCATTTTGCTCCGTATGTAGCATAAAGTTGAGACACTTATTTTGGAACGGAGGGAGTACATATTTGCTATGACCTGTCAATCATTGAGATGCAATAGCATGCATGTTAGTCTCCTTTGTATTTGATGAAATGTTGCAACAGGCAACCTTGGACGCAAGATACATGTAACAGAAGCTGGAAGCTTCATAGCATTGTACTATCTCGCTGATAAATTACAGTACATACTATACAAGTACTTCCTCCGTTCCTAAATATAAGTCTTTGTAGAGATTTCACCATGAACCACATACGGATGTATATAGATGCATTTTAAGTGTAGATTCATTCATTTTGTTTCGTATGTAGTCCACCTAGTGGAATCTCTACAAAGACTTATATTTAGGAACGAAGGGAGTACTATGTAAAGAGTTAGGTGTCGGACGGTGTCCAGAAAATATGGTGATAGTGTGAGGTGGGCCATGTAATCACTGAGCCTGCGTGTTTTCACTGCTCTTGCACTCCTCCGCCGTCAGAATGGAGAAAATTGTAATCAAGTAGTACCTCCTTTCGCCGAAAGCGTGGGACATCCAGCAGTCCTACCACCTCAGTAATAATGACCAATGAGCCATCAAATCACATAGACCCAGCAGTAAGTTGGACGGACGAAGCAACCATCACTCTTGAATCCGCTTCTCCCTTCAACGCAGGCGCCAGTGAGAGGTCGCGTCCGCTCTGCCCGGGCATGAATGCGGCACCGATTCTTTGGAGCGGCGCTGACCGTTTCGGGCGGGAAGCGCGCACGGGCGATGGAGGGGCTTTGGGTGGGCCAGGCTGGTCAGGAGCGGGCGTGGCAGCTGTCCGCCTGTCCCTACCGGACGCCCGGAAACGAGAGGATGCACCGACTCTCGCAGCTAAAATCGTACACTACACACCATCTCTCTGTAGGAGTAGGTCGATCTGTCGCTCTCTCTAACACACACATGATGTTAAACACACACACACACACGCACACGCACACGCACACACAGGTTCATAGAATAGGAAAATTGTGCGAGTGCGAAGCCACAGGAAGTGAGATACAAATGGAGTACGTACAAGAAGAGAAGAGGTGACGAATATTCCATCAAACCTGGACTGAGGAGTAGTACTCCCTCCGTCTAGGTGTTAAGTCATCCTACGGAAATCACATATTCCCAAAATGTTTAGGCGTCGTCCATTAACTTTGCATCTCAATCCCCTCCTGGCCTCGTTGCTAGCAAGCGTTGTTACTTAGGGAGCGTTTGGATCCTTAGCAAGAACAGCTTATAGCATAGCTGGGCAAGGTTAGGCGTTTGGAACTGTTAAAATATGTTAGCTTTTGCGGGCCAGCTAGCTTGGGTGGGCTAGAAAAACCTTGCGAGCCAAGGAGAGCCAGATCGGCTTGCTTCCGACGGCAAACTTCGCATAGTAGTAACATAGACTAGTAACATATGCATGTTGTACTAGTCCAAGTTACTCACCACTATGACCAGCCTAAGCAATGTAACCAAACGCTCCTTACTCTGCCTTGTTATCTCCCCCGGAAACCCAATGCATGGAGCGCAACTACGCGTTGATCAGTCAAGAAATCAAAGTCGGCTTGCATGCGAGTTAATACGTGGCCTTGCATGGTAGCTAAAACGGCATCTCTTAGTTGTTTGGATTAATTGTTGCGTTTAGAGACAGAAATCAGGGCTTTGATTGGAGGAATGACCGGTCAAGTTTCTCCTTCTCCTCCAATCTGCTTGCACCTTGGTCCCGCTGCACCTTCTAACGTGACTTATTACACCTAGACGGAGGGAGTCGTACGAGATATGGTGGCACACTGACTTAGGTCGAATACAAGTGCCAAAAATTGTGTGCATGTTATAATAAGGATTCACTTAAAACTAGTAGTAGTACTGTATGCCTTACGCCCGCTCCCTCACCCACGCGCGCGGTGGCTCGTAGGATGAGGAGAAAATTTTACTACTCCCTCCGTTTACTCCTCGTCCCTACTACCTTGGTTAGAGAGATTATCATATTGTTTGGAATATATATGTCCTTTAGTACTCCCTCCATTTACTTATACAAGGCCACTATAAAAAATACATTTTCCATCTATACAAGGCCACAAATAGTAATCGAGACAAAAGTTACTACTCCCTCCTTTCCAGTTTATGGCTCAATTTCTAAATCTCTCCAACCAAGGTAGCCGGTAGTGGTCGAATTAATTTCGTACTCCTAGTTTGCACAAGTAATTAGGCTGGCCATAGTGGGGGTAACATAAGTAGTATCATGCACTTGGGACTCGCAAACATGCTTATGTGGTAGGCAACTAAAGAAGAGAGAGAGATGGTTATAGTAACATAGGTAGATACCGTAACATAATAAATGTGATGCTAGTATGTGTCCTGCACGGCAATAAATGAGACCACCTATGATACTAATCTATGATACTATGCACTATAGAGGTAGTAACATAGACTAGTAACATATGCATGTTACTAGTCTAAGTTACTCCCCACTATGACCAGCCTTAGTACGCTCGTTTTTCTCAAGAAGTTATGTTTACCGAGGCATTAATTAGAACGAATGCATGAATGACCACTAAATTTCCATGAACTTCTACATGCATTGGTGAGTTTTCTCTTGACACTGCTTGCATCGGGTGATCTAACGCACCTCGAAATCCAACATGTGATGGTACTACTAGTAGTAGTAGAATTGAGACTTATAAAACAGAAAAACGAATGTTTTTTAGATGAGCCCTATAAACCCTAGTGGGTACGTACTCCGTAAAATCCGATTTTCCCAAAACTAAGTCACTCAACCTTTATTTGCTTGTTTCCCTTCCTGCCTCCTTGCCTCGAACAGACTATGCCAAACTCCCCTGCATGCCGCGCGGGAAAAGACCCGCCCTCGCCTTTTTTTAGTCCGGGTTTGTATCGATGGATCGCGCGAAGCAGCAAAAACCCAAGCCGTGTCTTGTACTCCTCCGTCGACGCTCGCTTTCATGAATTATGTACTTCCTGTCGTCGACATTTGGGACATATAGAAACCGGGTCGACGTGTCAAGCACCAAATAACAGTGCAGAACAGCAGGGGGGACGCACCCAGTCGTACCGCCCCAGTAGTAGTAGTAATGAGCAATGACACGTCAAATCACAATGCCGCACCTTCCCAGACGGACGAAGCAACCATTATTTCACACTTCAGTTCGCCATCATCACAAGCCACGTAGTATTGCTTCTGCCTCAAGAGGGACACGTGCATCGCCTTGGTACATCATGACACGTGGGACCATATGACAGGCCATGCTCCCCCGCCGATCGCTCGGTAAAATCACCTCATTTTTACTACTACTAGCTAGATGCCCGTGCGTTGCACGGAACATCAAGATGCATTTGTATGAGTAGTTTATCATGTGAGAGAGTAGCAAGATGCCCGTGTGTTGCACGGAACATCAAGATGCATTTCTATGAGTAGTTTATCTTGTGAGAGAAAAGGATGAACGAGGGAAGGCCTTATTTGCAAATGTGGAGAGGGGTGTGGGTATCTTTTTGCAAAATTGCCATAGTTTCCTTCATATCCATCAGATATAAATCGGACGGCCTATATTGCAGGATGGAAGGCACACCATCATCACCAACTTTGTATTTTATAAGAGTAGAGATAGTACATGAGCGAACAGAGGGATCAATTGGACAGTGTTCCCGAGCAGTAACGAGATGTGTGAGGTAAGATACACCGCTGGCACTTTTAATTTTTCTTATTAATTTGTTTGTTTCACCCTCTGACTGGTGGGACCCAACGTACTACATGGAGAGAGGTAAGGTGACTAAGGCTGCATTATTTCTGCACCACTGTGGATAGTCTTACCACCAAAGCCACATGACACGATTATGATTTAAATCCCAATGACTCCCACACACACAAAAAACACGGCATGCTTGTCACACGAATGCAGGAATGTATAAAAGGTTATTTTCCTCTCGTTGAACATAACGGGAGGGTTGTGTAGCTGGTTAGCCTGTTCGCTCATCAAACTTGAGGTCTCGGGTTCGATAACTACACTTGAGCATAATTCGTGCCAGGAGGATTGTTTGACTGGTCAAAATGGATGGATACGGAGCTATACGATCTCGTAGTGACCGTATAATCACGTCATCACATATAAGCTGCAGCCTCGGCGCTTGTTTTCTAGGGTTTGCACTCTTCACACTCTCTCCAGTATATATATACACGCTGGAGCCTCAGCGCCTGTAGTTGCTCTCTTCACACTCTCTCACCCTCTCCAGATCTACACAAGACTCCGTTGGCCTCTCACTCTCCCCTCACTGCTGGTCTGCTTGTAGTTGCTCTCTTCACACTCTCTCACCCTCTCCAGATCTAAACAAGACTTCGTTGGCCTCTCTCTCTTCGCTCACTGCTGGTCAAAGAGCCGGCGGGATCCGTCCGCCGGGAAGGGAAGGAGGCTTAACGTTGTTGCCATCGGTCAGGGAGGGAATCCACTACCGGCGCAGCTGTTCACTTTCACCCAACAGCGGCACGGGAGGGCCTCCGACCCCTTCTTCTTCGCCGACGTACATAGTGTGGGTCGAACGGCCTCCGGTCGCCCACCGAACCACACCCCAAGAAACTTAAGGTATAATTTACTTATTCCACATGCATTGCTCTAGCTGCATGTGGGCTTTTTTTGCTTCTGCACTCGAATCTAGGTATTGGATCAAACAAGAAAGTAGGGGGGAAAGTTGTATACCATGAATCTAGGACATGGTTCAAAGAGGAAAGGAATGGGGGAAAGTAGTGGGAAAAGTTGTATAGCATGAATCTAGGACGTGGTTCAAAAAGGAAAGGAAGGGGGAAAGTTGTATCGCATGAATCTAAGACGTGGTTCAAAGAGGACAGGAATGTGGGAAAGTAGTGGGGAAAGTTGTATAGCATAAATCTAGGACGTGGTTCACAAAGGAAAGGAAGTGGGGAAAGTACTAGTACAGACTGGCTATCCAGCACCTACGTTGGTCGAAAAGGGAAAACAATGACAAACGTAGTACGCACATCTGTAACGAACTGATCTTTTGTTTTGGGGGACAAGGCTGTAGAGTTTGAGCAGGACTAGATTTGCTGCGCTCACATAGGGAAAGGTGTCTAAAGATAACAAAACTGGGACCAACACAAATATGCTCCTTGGTTGTTTGTTCTTTGTTGCAACAGACTATGCATCACCCCAGTACATCGGTAGATGCACATGGTGCTGGTGCGTCCACTGTCCCGTGCAACTCTTTAGCTGTTGTTAATCTAAGGCCCTGTTTGGTTAAAAACTCCCTAGTCCCTACCTACTTGGTTCCAGGGACTAAACATGGACTAGAGGTTATTAAATGACATGCTAAAAGACCATGTTACCCCTAGTAATGAACTAATAGAGACAAGGTACTATGCGTGGCAGGGGCGACTGTTGGAAAAAGTCCCAAAAAGACTCTCCCTCAGGGTCTTCTTTCTTTAGTCCCAAATGCCCACTTTTAGTCCCTAAAAGTCCCTCCTATTTGGTTTAGATGGGACTGACACGGAGTTTTTTTAGTCCCTCCACCAAATGTCCCTGTAAACAAACACCCTCTAATAATGCCGCTAGAAAATTGATGCAATGCCATAGTCAAAAGCAAATTACATGTTTAACGAATTTTATTGTTAATATAATCTCTCTGTTAATATTAATCAATGCCACCGTTTGAGAAATGCTATTGTCTTGCTTTCTTTCCCATTTAGATAAGGTAGATGCTTCTTTTTGTTGGCTTCTGTGTCATCCACTGTTATTGACCACTAGTTGTTTCCTTTGCACCTCTGTGTAAACAGGTTTATCTACTTCACCTCATTTCCATTGTGACCTTTTGTTGCACTGCACAAAATACTTTTGTTTTAAGAGTGTTTTGTGCAGTTCAACCAAAATGTCACACCGACAATGTTGCTTGATTGCTTGATCTTAGTGGAACTGCACAAGAGGAGATCTTACTTCCTATCTGTGTTGGCAAATTTGGTTCAGATCTTCTTGTGAGTCGTTTGAATTCCGCGTCATGAGAGGTCGGTACTAGCCTTCTTTCACATGATTCTGCAGTGTGCTTTCATATGTTTTGCTACTTGTACGGTAATGTTGCTTGATTTTAGTGAACTGCACAAATGGAGACAAGATCCAATCTGTATGTGCACTGCAATATCCCAGTGAGGTAAGATGAGGATATTTCACAACTGTTGGCCTGTATTTTGCCACTTTCATCAGAAAATTAATGTCATTGTTTAGTGCTATACTTGTGCAACCTAATTGACATGCCAAATCTTACATTGAAGGCGAAGCTTGTCTGTTATTGAACCAAGTGATGAAGGGGAAGAACAAGTGGAAGAAAAACAAAAATCAACTCCTGGTGCTGTAATGAAGCACTGGAACTGTGATGACACAAGTAATGATATAGTTTTGCATCTTAATTTATTGCTATGGCTGGAACGAGCAATTGTTTTACCACTGATTTTATGCCACTCTTAATGTAATACGTAATTATCTCTACTTGTGCAAACAGGGATCTTCTTTGAAGATACCATATATTTTAGTGGAACTGCACAAGAAGATGTTGGAAACATTAATCTAATCGAGGAGTATATAGTAAGCATGGCCACCACAGTAGATAGCAACAGATGGTTCCGGAGAAGTGCTTCATCTGTATGCTCTACAATAAGCCTCCCGACAAAGGTTGGTACTCGCCCACTGATTTCATCCATATGATTGAGCTTTGTCATCTCTATTGGTGTTGTGCTACTGTTTAGATACTGTCATCAAAAGGTGGTATTGTCCTTGAGAAGTGCTTCATCTGTGTTGTTTTAAATATTTCCTTTCCTTTTTTCGAGCAAATAGGGATGCTAGCATTTAGTTATCCTCTTGTCTTTGCACAACAGGATCATCCTCCTCTAAAGAAGAATATGGAGTACGTGAAGTGACTAGTTCCGATTATGCCAGGATGAAGAAGCCCTGTCTATCTTCTCATCAGAAGGAGCGGTTGAAGGATGGCTACATTACCCCCCACAAGACCAAACTAACTTCAGCTCAGAAGGACTGACAAATCTCCATTTTCTTGCTGTGAAGTGCGAGTACAATGTTGTTCTAGGATTCTTTCCGGTGAGTTCCATTTTTCTAAAAGTGTGCTCTACATGGACCATGTAGGTGCCTGTTTAAACTGTCAATTCATAGTACGGTTTGCTTTATACTAATCACTTTTTTGTATTTGTGCAAATAGGGGTGCTCAGCTTGATTTCAATGGGAACTGCACAAAATGTTCATGAATACATCGAATCATTCATTTCCACCACAAGAAAGGAGGTGCCGATAAGTTCAAGGCGTTGCAACATATAAGGGCGAAATCATACAAGCTACGCGCGAATTTGGTTGATTTTGGTGGAACTGCACAAAAAGAACAGCTGGTTTATTTAGCACGAGGTGCCATGTCAATGTACGAAGTGATGGCAAACCCTGCCCATTCCACAATCGTAGGCATTTGATATTTTGGAATGGGAAAACCTTGTCAAATTTTGCTCATTGATTTTAGCAAGAATACATGCGTTTGATATTTTCGAATGGGACGCCCTTTGCTGTCAGCAGCATCGATCCATTTTTATTTATTCTTTAGTTGTGAAGTAAATATTGGCTCTAACATGTGAATCGCTGAGATGCATAATCATCGATTGTTTTGAATGTTCTCTATGACATGTGAATCGCTGTTATTGCAATGTACAGGAATGCTAAAAAGCTGCTCAAACTCTTTGTACCCCTTTTGTTCCTTTTTACTTCGCACATTGTGAGAGTGCATACTTTTTTCTATAAGATTGGTCAAAGTAGAGATACTTTGACTGCAGACAAAACTTGTATGCAGACTAGAAAGGACCGGAGGGAGTACATGTGAAACTGCTGCAAACGAGGTGATCACCCTGGGAATAATGCTAGTACGTATTGTTTTGCATGTTCATCCAATGCCAGTGATACAAGAATTCAAACTAATCGAAATAAATTCATTCATACACGGTCTGATTTCATATAAACATGCCGGATTCATTGCATTTCATACATTCTTCAACTAAAAAGGGGTGCGATGGAGGTATAATTAATTAACCGAAGCTACCCACCTGTGTCTGGCTGAGCCAAACAGAAGCTTCAGTGACTTAGGGGCTGTTTGGATTGAACCCAAACCAGCCCTGCCAAAACGATGGCCTACCAAATTTTTGGCGAAGGAAATCGCTGCCTAGAACTCGCCCATGTCCTAGTACAGAATCACAACGGCTGGCCAAAAAATTGGCAGCCATCGGGAGATTCGGCTGCAATCCAAACGGCTGCCCACCTTGTGGTCAACGACCAAAATTTTTGAAAGGCAGCCTTTGGCAGCCATCCAAACAGGCCCTTAACTGCAGGTGCAGTTGCGTAACTGACATGTGGCCCAGATGCCTATTGGGCCCATGTGTCAGTCAGCCAACTGCACCAGCAGTTAAGTAGAAGCAGCGTCCTTCTCCAACATAGCTCTCCGACTCCACGTCGCCGCCAAGAAGCTAACCGGCCGTCAATGGTCAACCCGCCTAGCTTCTCATAGCGATTAGGGCAACTAGGAGCCCAATGATCAGGATCCCCACATGACAAACACCTTTCTTCTTGTCATTCTTCTTCTTGAAGTTCGTGTGTTGCACAACCTTGTTCTTCCCATCAAACTTTGCTTTACCATCAAACTTGCCCTTGTTCTTGAACTTGTGCGGCTGGAAGTTCTTCTATACCAGATTGGCACTAGATCCTCCCTCAATTCCTCGAGCACGTGTGTCCTTTTCTCTCGCCTTTTCTTCCACATCAAGAGTGCCAATGAGATCCATGAAGGAGGAAGCTTAGTGATGATACCTCCGGCAACAAACTTGTCCGGTAGCATACAACTGAAGTGCTCAAGTTCTCTAGCAAATGACTGTATCTCATGAGCTTGCTCAACCACGGAGCGCTCTTCAATCATCCTGTAATCATAGAATTGCTCCATGATGTACAGCTCAGTGCCAGCAACCGGAGGGTAGCAGCAGTGGCCTTACTTGGACCCGAGCGGTGGTGACCTACTGTGTTCTACTCTTCCTCGTTTTCTGTGTGGCGCGGCCTCGTTGGCAGCGGGGCGGGGCCTCGGCGGAGCCGGCGATGTCCTCTATCTCGTTGCCGGCGGGCAGCGCCTCGGTGGAGCGAGGGAAATCCTCCCCTCATTGCCGGCAGGGTGGGGCCTCGGCGGAGCCGGCGGTGTCCTCTGCCTCGTTGTTGGCGCCGCGGGGCCTTGGCGGAGCAGGGCCTCGTCGACACCAGCGGAGTGGGGACTCGTCGGAGCCGGCATTGTCCTCTGCCTCATCCTCGGTCTCGCCAAACAGCGCCTCGCCCGCTTCATCGCCCTCTTTGTAGGCGGCCGCAGCCTCCGCCACCCGCATGTAGTACCGCCAGCGCTCGAGGCGGCCCTCGCGGGCGGAGCAGTACGAGTCGAGCAGCGCCTCCTGCTCCACCCGCTCCGCGTTGATCTGCTCCTCCGCCTGCAGGTGCTCCTGGAGGAGATGGTGGTTGTAGGCGGCGTCGGCCTGCGCCTCCCGGAACTGCTCCTCATGCTTCTGCCTCACCGTGTCCATATATTGGGCACAGGCCTCGCCCATGGTCATGGTGCAATGCACCAGCGAGGATGGGGCGGAGGAGGGGGTTGGCACCGGATCGTCGACTACCATGTTCTCCATTGGGACGTCGTCCTCCTCCGGCTGCCTTTCGGCCAGCCAGTCGGAAGCAATGGCTGCCATCTCCTTGTGGTCCGTCGTCCGCCCGTCCCGAAGAGCGTTGGAGCACGAGGAAGCCATGGTGGGAAGTAGTGGTGTGGACAGGAGAATAGGAACGGATGCGGATGACTGCGGCTATGGCCGGCGTAGCAGTTTATATAGAAATGGTGGGTGGCGGAGGGACGGACGTGTGGCGCCGGAGTAGCCACCTCGGCAGCGCGTATCATTAATGTGGGCGGTTGAAGGACGGACGGACGACACTTGTCTCGTTTGAAGGCGGAGCAATCACATGCACCGGGAAGCGGGGCGGGCGGCGCTGACCGTTTTGGGCGGAAAGCGCAGGCGAGGGAGGCGGTCTGGGTGGGCCAGGGCAGCCAGACTCGTGCTTGGCAGCGGGTCGGTCCAGCAGCCGGACATGCTGGCTCGCCAGCTACCTCGCCGAGCTGAGCGATGACAATCAGACGATGGACGTAGCTTCTGACCAGGAGCCGGCACCACTGTCCAAGCCGGTTCATGCCGTGTTCACCATAGAGCAGGTGCGGCCGCACTTCGATGCCCTAATGGCGGAAGAGCTACCAGCGCAGGAGGACCTGTGCTGCAACCTCCGTCTCCTCAACGAGCACCGGTGAACAAGCGAACGACAATGACGTCGCGGACATGTGGCCATATGATCCTGGCTTCCCGAATGAGCAGCGGGCGCTGTATCAGACCATCCGTAGGGCCCGCGAGGCCCTCTCCATCGTCCTTCGAGTTGTTGCGCTCGCCGTGGCGCCGCCATCTCGTGTTGGCAACATGGTCAACGGACATGAGGATGAGGAGATGATTTTACTTGGAGAGGATGACAGTGGGGACCCACCAGGGCCATAGCCGCACGTACGCAAGTGCCTCCTTATTAGTATATAAAACTATAATTTTTTTGCTTCCTCCTGGTTTCCTGACATCACGGTCCCACACCATTTTCAACCTATGTAGTCAATAAACGATAGAATTGCACAAGCGGCCGACAGCTGGGACCAAGCAGCTCGAGCAGTATTTGTGTTTTTGAGGTGTGAGCACTGCAGAGTTTTTCTTGAGCGATGTTTAGCCCAGATATTAATTTTTCTCCTCTGAACAACAACGAAAACATCGCTGCAGCTATTAACTGGGCGGGCTGTGGCCCGTCTAGCCCAGGCCAGATATCCAGCCCAGATATTAATTTTTTTCAAGCTGAAAATGGCTAGCCCAGCTATACTTTTTTTAGGAATACCCAGGCAAGGTCAAGTTGTTATTCTCCGCCCCGCTGGGCTGCAAATCTTTCCTAGGAGGGATGCATTAGGCTTAACAAGAAAATGGGCTTTAAGAAATAATAAATGGGATGTAATTATAAAAACTGGGCAGTAACTATAAAAAATGCACCAAACACGTAATTACTTTATAAAATATTATTTTTGGATATTGAAAATTTTAATTTCATTAATTGTTGCGAGCGCAATGTTTCGTTGGATTTTTACGTAATATAAATTTATATTGAAATTGTATTTAATCTGACTAGAAATTTCGGGATAAAAATATTTCGGATCCCATCAAAATGTGGGAAATTTTATTGAATTCTGTTTTGAACGGTTGGTTGAAATGGGCTGTACTTTTAACAAACTGTAAATGGGCTGTAGTAAATTCCATTAGAATTCAAAAATTGGCTGCACATTCTTACAAATCTCAAATGGGCTATAAGTTCTCTGCCACACACTTGTGGCCTTACTAAGTTGACGCGTCCCCTCAAAAAAAAGAGTTGACGCGTATGCAAGGCTTTGTCAACTTATAGTCAACACACGGTTCTAGCAGCAGTGGCCGTTGGATGTCCATCCAACGGATGTCGTGCTTCTTCTTCAATCTCGGATATTCTAGCTTCACCCGCCCAAAAAATGATTCCTCCCCTGACATCTGGGGCGCACCGTTTTGGAAGCTGGCCTGTGGGCCTACTAAGTTGACCCGTACCAAGGGCTTTGTCAACTTAGTCAATATAAACGATTCTAGCTGCAGTGACCGTACGATGTCCATCCAACGGCCGTCGTGCTTCTTCAACCTCTGGTCTTCTTGCTCCAGCCGCCCAAAGCAGCGCCGGTCGTGCCGCCTGCTCCTGCCTCCCGTGGCCGGCTGTGCTGCCGCGGAGGCCTCACCGCCCCCTACTACTCCCACTGCTGGCCAGGCCATCCCTCCACTCACCCACACCCCCTGTTATTCTGCGGCGACGGCAGCCTCACACCGCAGCCAAACCAGTGAACCCTCATACTCCTCTCCGTGTGGGTATCCACTGTCGCGTCTTCCCCGGCTCCGCGTCATCCCCTTCCTAGGCCTCGCCGTCGTCCACCGCCGTGGTGCTCTCGGCGCGGCGTGGTCAATGTGGTCAACGACCGACTTCCATCGAAAGAGTATTGTACGTGGAGAGGCTGATAGCTGGGTCCACGGCCGCAGCAAGGAAGTGTCTCCTTATTACGCGCAAAATAATTATTCATCCACTTGACAGCGGGGACCCACCGGACGGGCCACCGTATTTCGCAAAAAAAAAACATTTCCCCCTGACTGCTGGGACCCACCAGCTACATCTTCGCACGCAAGCAAGTGCGTTCGGGCAAAAAAAATTGATTCACCCCCCTGACTGCTGGGACCCACCAGCTACATCTCCGCAGGCAAGGAAGTGCCTGACAGTCGGGACCCACTTGGTCGAAGCGTACGTAGCATTGTCATTCTGGTCGCGAACGTGTACGTACATACTGGCCGATGTAGAGGCGCGCACGTGTCGTAGTAGAGGCGCGCATGTAGCATGTACACGTACGTACAGCGGCCAGTGTGCAAGAAAGAAAATACGGCCACGTACGTACATACAGGCAGGGTCTCAAACGCCTACTCGCGCATACGTACGGCCAGGGCTCGTGTACATGGCTGGGTCAGAACAGAGAAACTGCGTCGTCGTCGTGTTCATGGGGAGGCAATGGAATGCGTCGTGTTCATCGGGAGGCAACGGAACGCGTGGGAGCCAACCGGCTTGGACGGAACAGCCGATGGAAACGAGGCCTGGCGTACCGCAGAACGGAGGAAACGGCCTTGTGTTCGACCGGCCACGGTCGAAACAGGATCTTGTTCATCGGGAGGGGTCTGGCGTACCGCAAAACGGAGGAAACGGACCTCCTATGGTCGAAACAGGGGTCCTGTTGATCGGGAGGGGTGTGGCGTATCGCAAAACGGAAGAAACGGACTTGTGTTGGAGCGCTACGATCGAAACGGGGGTCCTGTTCATCGGGAGGGGTGTGGCGTACCGCAAAACGGGACTCCACGGGATACTGTTCATCTCCACCGTCGACCCCCTCCAGCCTCCACGGGCTACTGTTCATCCACCGCCGGCCTCCTCCAGCCTCCACCTGCGACTGTTCATCCACGGGCTCCTGTTCATCCAGCCTCCACCGCGCGCTACTCCACCGGCTACTATTCAACCAGCCCTCTCCACGGGCTCCTGTTCAACCACCCCTCCACGGGCTACTGTTCATCCAGCCCTCCACCGTCTACTGTTCATCCAGCCCTCCACGGGGTGGTCCTGTTCATCCAGCCCTCCACGGGGTCATGTTCATCCAGCCCCAACCGGCTCGATCGATCGGGGTCCTGTTCATCCAGAGGCAACACCACGGGGTCCTGTTCATCCACCCCCACCGGGAACTGTTCATCCAAACCCCCCCCCCCAGCAACACTCACTGTTCGTTCAGAGGCAACACCACGAGGTCCTATTCATCCACCCCCACCGGGAACTGTTCATCCAAACCCCCTTAGCAACGCTCACTGTTCATCCAGAGGCAGCATCGATCGGCTTCAGTTAGCAGCAGTAGCGAAGGAATCGCTCGATCGGGTTCAGTTAACAGCCATCGATCGATCGCTCGGGTTCAGTAACGCGTAGCCTGCAGTGCAATCACTCGGGTTCAGTTAGAGCCCAACGCCTCACACCCACGCGCGTGTGTGTACGAGAGAAACGCGCATCGCTCGGCCCCGACCACCCACCGTAACCGGGGAACACCTTGATATTTTCCTCGCCCTCGCTTCTACCACGGTTTTTTCCGTCATGGACAGCCCAAAGAATGTCATGCAGCTGCGTCTCCGGCCCGCCCAGGACGAAAAGCCCATTTTCTGTCATGATTTTTTGTCATAGAAGTAGGAGCCCACCACATCTATGATGATACCGGGTTTTGTCACAATTATCGTCATAGAAGTGTCATAAGTATGACAGAAAAAAAATTGTTCGGCCCAAAATGCACGGATGTGTCTTTTTTTATAGTGATATACTATGCACGCATGCATGCATATATGAATCCCCGTCGTTGGCTTGAAGTGTGGTGTAACATACATATGCATCATCAACCTAACCCTCACTCAGTGTGTGGATTTCTAGTTCGAAATCACGGTGCCACATCAAAGTTGTTCCATTGTTACTCAAAAACACACCTCTCCATACATATGTTCGGGCCACACGCATGCAGTGGTTGTCTTCGGGGACTAGCTACTTGCATGATTATTGGCGAGCTAGCCCATCTCCGGGGTCGCATGGATGGCCATCACTTTGACCAACAACAAGAGAGAGGTTGTACGACCAAGGTGGATTACTCTTGGTCCGTTTTACGATCCATCTTGGTGAGATATATGCCTCTCTGGGCCACCGACTGAAAGTGTGGGGGTTGCTACTTCGCACTTTGCTAGGTGAACCTCGGTTGGGGGGGCATGCATTCATAGCTTAGGATTCCCTTCGTGGCGACATGACGGGGGGTGGGGGGCTGCTAGCAGCTACTTCGCCCTTTGCTAGGTGAACCTCGGTTGGGGGGAGGGGGCATGCATTCATAGTGTCGGGACCCCGATTCCAAGTCACACCGATCTAGCCTGTAACACCTCATATCACCTTGCAGCCTCACGCACGGTACTCCCACGGGTGTCGCCTTACCATGGCCCAGGACCGTTTGCGCCTTTTGGCTCACGTATATGACAATGTCGCTAGCATCCATATGACAGAGAACCCGGGCCGACATGGCTAGTCGTGAACCCAAAGCGGCACTAACGTATGGGGACAGGCATACATGAATCAACATCGAACGTGTCAGTCAGCAGCGTGCGAATCCGGGCTGTAGCACTGGGCTAACAGGACTCCGGGAACCCGGGCTATAGCAGGCTAGGCAGGACTCCGGATGTCACCGCGTGACATTTCCCCGAAGGGACAGACACAGGAACGATATGAAACACATGCCGGCCAGTCAAGTGTCCAGAGCAGTAGTGCTGGGCTAGCAGGACTCCGGTGAACCGGGCTGTAGCGGACTACTATGGCTCAAGGAGGCACTAGACTACATTTCCCCATAAGAGAGGCTGCTAAGGATAGACAACTAGATTGTCGGATCCCACACATACCAAGCATTTCAATCATACACACAATATGCTCGATATGTGCAAATACAACATGGCATCACAACAAGACTCTACGACTCAGAGTATTTATTCATTAGGCTCCGAAGAGCCAGATATTACAAACATGGGTCTCATGACCCAACATTCAGAGCATACAAGTCAAAGCACATGCGGAAGCTTAACATGTCTGAGTACAGACATCTACAAATGAAAAAGGCTGAGAAGCCTGACTATCTACCAGATCCTGCCGAGGGCACAAGATCGTAGCTGAGGTATCAAGCTAAACGTCGAAGTCCACACGAACTACTAGCGAGACTGACGTCTCTCTGCAAAACATAAAATAGGCAAACGTGAGTACAAATGTACCCAGCAAGACTTACATCAGAACTATCTACATATGCATCGGTATCAACAAAGGGGGTGGTGGAGTTTAACTGCAGCAAGCCAGCTTTGACTCGGTGGCTATCCTGAACTACGACTGCAAGTAACTCTTTTGAGGTGGCGCACACGAGTCCACATATTCACCATATCAATACACCACTATGGATCCGCTCCCGTCTCCCTACGAGAACGCCATCCATAGCACTCACGCTTATCTTGCGCATTTTAGAGTATCCACTTTCACTTGTCTATGAACTGTTACAGGCAACCCAGAAGTCCTTTACCGCGGACACGGCTATTCGAATAGATCATATTAACCCTGCAGGGGTGTACTTCGTCACACACGCTCTCGCCACTTACCACCATGTACACGTCGTGTACCTCGGCAACCTTCAAGCGGAAGCCTGGCGAGGGAGTCGGCCACGACCTGACTAACCACACAAGTCTCTAGTCCAGGTTTATCGCCTATTCGGGTTCCATCCGCAAGGAGATCCGGCCGGGGTGTCGCTCACGGCCCCAAACGATGTGTGCAGGGTTCCCGAGCCCACCATCCGGGTGCCACTCGGTACACCAGGCCACGGTGCCTAGTCTGTCCCAAGCCCACCTGTACCGGGTGCCACTTGGTAGACTACTAACACTACCTACAAACACCAGAAACTAGTTGCAACTCCTGGACAGAGATCAAGGTGATTAATAAGTCGAGAGGGGTCGAGTTACCGGAACCCAATGTGTGGTAGTAACTGTTCATGGATCACAAACACAGAACTCAGTTCCTGAGGACGGTTTCAATGAGACAACCCACCATGTACTCCTACATGGCCTCTCACCGCTACCTTTACCAAATCGTGTTCACACACTTAGCTCTCAACAGTAGGACATGTTCACCACATTCCAATTCATCCCGATGAATCAGACCTGACACAACTCTAAGCAATAGCAGGCATGACAACAAGCATGAATGAGTAGGCACATCAGGGCTCAAACAACTCCTACTCATGCTAGTGGGTTTCATCTATTTACTGTGGCAATGACAGGTCATGCAGAGGATAAAGGGGTTCACTACCGCAGCAAGTAACAGTTGAAACGTTGTTGTCCTAATGCAGTAAAAGAGAGCAGGAGCGAGAGAGTGGGATTGTATCGGAATGAGCAAGGGGGTTTTGCTTGCCTGGCACTTCTGAAGATAGCATTGAGTCTTCATTAGTGTCAACGATCACAGCGTCGGAAGCAGCGTCTACCGAGAGGGGACAAATACCGGCAACAGAGAGGAAACACAATCAATGCAATGCAACAATATGATGCATGAATGTGACATGGCAATATGCTGTGAGTTGAGCTAATGCAGCTAGCAACAAGTGCAAGGGAGTCCATTTGAACCAAAGGTTCAAATGCAAACTCTAGTTTGAGCATTTAAAATGCCATTTGAATGTTTCCACTTATACAGCAGGTATAAGTTGGTTTTTCATGCATGAAAGTAGCATAAATGGATAGATTGGATTTTTCTGATAATTTTTCATATATATTATTTGATTTGGAGCTACGGTTGAATTTCTATGAATTTTAGAAGTTTGCACTATTTTCTGGAATTTCCTGTATAAGAATAATTCCAGTAATTAGATTACTGCGTCAGCACTACGTCAGGATGACGTCAGCTGGTCAGCGGGGTCGTCCAGGTCAAACCTGACGTGTGGGGACCACACGTCAGTGACACGGGGCTAATCCCGGTCAAAACCAGCGCTGATTGGGTTTGACCCTGTGGTAGGGCCCACTGTCAGTGGCTGTGAGGTGGCTAGTTAAGGGATTAGCCTCTAATGACGGAGCCACGTCATCATCGCCGTACTCTGGCCGGCGGCGACCATTCCGCACGGCGGAGCTGCAGCTGGGCGGCGCTAGGGGCTACGGTTAGGTGTGGTGCGACCACCAGGAGGGAGCCCATGCTCGTCCGCATCCAACGGAGTAGGCAGCAGCGACCGGGGTGCGCTGTACTCGCCGGAGACGAGCTCGCGGCGGTGGCCGGAGTTCAGGAACATGCGGGGTTAGCGCTGCGGCATGCAAACGAGCTGGCTGTCGCACTAGTGTTGCTCCACGGGGCGTTGCGAGTGCAACGGACGCACGCGCGGGGCCATTTGGTCACCGGGGCTTCGCCGGCGACGAGCCCGTGCGGCGATGGCTATGGTAAGCAAGGGGGCGACGGCTACGGCGACCGAACGGGGGCAGGGTTAGGGGGGAAATGACCGGGGGCTCACCGCGGTCACGAAGAGCTTCTCGCCGTGCTCGGAAGGCACGGACGGCGACGGATTTGACGGCGGCGATGCACGGCCGTGCGCGGAGACGACGGGTCGATGGCGAGGCGACAGGGCGTCCGGCGATGCTCTCGTTGAGGGGGAGCTTCAAGCCGTCGAGGCGGAGCTCGTGGACTCATCGGCAGGGCGAGGGGTGGCCGGCGGCCATGGCTACGGCGAGCGGCGGCTGCGGCTGCGCTCGGGTGAGTGCGCGCGAGAGGGAGCAGAGGAGGGGGAGGGGGTCCAGGGAGAGAGCGAGGGGGTCGAGCGGGCGACGTGGGCGTCGTCCGGATCCTCCAGAGGCGCGGGCGGCAAGCAGGTGACGCCGTGGCGCGCGCGGCGGCGTCGCGGTGTCCCTCCTCTGCCTACTGGCAGAGGTAGGCGATGACTGGCACCAGGCCAGTGGGCTGGGCCGTGCTGGGCCAGGCTAGGTAAGCGCCAGGTAAGACTCCTTTCTCTCTCTTTTCTTTAATTGTTTCTGTTTTCTATTTTTGCTATTATGTTTTGATTTAGTAAAAATACTAAATCACTTCCAAAACTCCTGAAAATATTTGTGGGCACCTTTTGAATTATTTCCAACAGCCCTCAAATGCTTTCAAGATTATTTGGACAGTTTAAATATTTTATAGAATTTAAATGTCCAAATTCAAATACTTATGATTTAATTCAAAAATCCAGAATGTCCTAGAAAAAGTGTGCACCATTTTTGCCAGGGGTTTTAGCCCAATCCAGAAATGATGAACATTTTATGAAGGCATTTTGGGTTCATTGAAACCAATTTTAGTAAACCCTAGTTGGTTTCAGGGGGTGCTGGGGGTTCTGTCATCCCCATTTCAACCTTCTTTCAAGATTAAACATGATGCACACATGAGGCTAGCCTAGTGCATTACCAGAAGCTAGGGATGTGACAACTCACCCCCACTAAACAAGAATCTCGTCCCGAGATTCAAGCGTAGGGTAAGAGGAAAAGGGGAACGCAAACTAACATAATCTTCATGATCCAATTGTTCTTCTCGAAGATGTTGATTCATTGCATCCCTTGATCTCAACGTCTCGCTTTGAGAACTACATCCAACGTAACAACAAATAGAGAGGGAGAATTTTTAGAAGAATCAATCTTCCTGAGGTTCGAGCAACTTAGGATCATCTTAATGATCACAAGATCAACTCACGGAATGGGACATAGAACACCTCTTTAGCTGAGATGTTCAAACACACTTCGGGACAGATGACGGGGTTCAATTTGGTAGGCAACAATTCCACGCTTGAGGAGATGGTGAATGGTTTCAAGATAGCGATGAAATAATTGCCATGATTCCATAAACGGGCACCTTAGGGAAGGTGGCTCGTAGAAATATTCCCTTAAGTGGCAAAAAGAATTACTTTTGATACAAAGATCGTTGAAACTCTTTAAACCAGCTTAAGGCAATCACAAACGATCGTGTGAACGAATTCTAAAGAATGGCATACTCATACCAGAAGGAATGATGTGGACTACCTTGTTGAAGACAACACCATGGATGATTTTGCTTATCATCGGGGATGGATGGGACCCATAGTAGGACCACTTTTGAAGATGATCCTAAACAGTAATTACTGAGATGCAAGCTGGGAACAAAATGCAAATGATGGGTATGATTCTGGTAACTGGGGATAACTCAACGAGAGTGATTCCACCGTTGGATGGTTCTAGCATAATCGAGGAAACCGAGAGCACAAGGACCCCTGAGGATCAACTTCTAGAATAAGTTGCACTAAATCCTCATGGAGAAGATGGTTAAATAGCTCAACCAAGATACTACAATGATAGATCTTCCGGCTAGGTGTGTCGGCCACGACATCCACTTACCGGGTTACGAAGACCAATATTATAGCTATTGGGAGATGTTCCAACCATCATATCTGCCTGAGATTCAGATCTGGTTGGTAACAGGATATTTCAGACAGCATGTCCGGAAAAGGAAAGTTTGCAACACAAACCGACGAGATGGCGTTGCGAGATTCTCGGGAATGAACTTTGGTAGCAAGCTCCAAAACACGAGCTGGTTCTGCTACAAACATGTGAACACACTATCCAAGACAAGCATGACCACATAGTAGTCTTACAACAAAACGCTACCGAGTTCAGGTGGGGAACCATCATCGAGGATATCGAAGTCCTTGTGCACTTATCGATGAACTTCTTATCCTTGAGCAAATCAATCAGTGGCTTGGTGTGCTAGGGATACATATAGAATGAAGGTTGCAAGTCTCCAAACCATAGAATACTTCGCACATGTGCATGACTGACTTGGGATGATTCCAAAGGAAGCAAAACAAGCTTTCTTGGACTCACGGCGGCAACTTGCACCAAATGCACGTGAATCAGAGGAAGTCACTTCTTCCATCCAAACATATCCTTCATGAGATAGCACGAAGAAAATGCTAGCACAAGTTTCCAACACTAACTTAATGTTCAACACGAGTCATGGAGAAGATAAGAATGTTGCCGATGGGCTCAGCAACAATTTATCAAAATTCCAATGGAGATGGAATTCCACAACTATGTGGACAAGGTTATAGCATTGGTCAGACCCAAAGAATATAATGGTGTATGCTCGAGGAAACCACCACGAGTAAGACAACATTACGAATATTGTTGGCTCTGATTTGATTTAAGGATAGCCCACACTCAAATCAAAGTTTGGACAAGACAATAGATCCAACAATTGATCACGAGGATCAATCAATGAAGATATCATCTTTCTTCAACACACTCACAAAAAGATATCCCTTAAAATGAACTAAGCTGGCAAGCTTTTATCTTCCAACTCTCCAAGTTGTTGTTTAGCTTGACCAACTAGCTCAGGGATATCCAACACTGATTCTTGGAGAAGGGGTGGTTTATAAGAGTACCAACTTGATCACGAACTCAACATATCGGTCAGGTGACAACCTGGTGATACTTCTGAGAAGATATTCGGAAAATCACGAACCACCGATATGTTACTAAGCTCGAGAACAATCTTGCTTTTCAGGGCAAGACGATATGATCAACTGAGCAAGGGTTTGACAAAATCCTAACTCATTGATCGAAAAGTGCACCAAAAATAAGGACTAGGTAGCACGATCAATCTTAGGATGATGATTCAATAACCAGCACGCTAAGAATGAGAGTATTGACATTAACTACCAAGCAACGAGTTGCTCAGAGTATTGATTTCACACATCACGGTTCACTTGTCGGTACTCCGGTTACAATAACACGAGAGCAGAGGAATGAACAATGATGGCAATAAGTATCACTGCGTCAAAAATTCATAAGAGATGGTGTAATTCCTATGATATTCTTGACATAAATAGGGTAATACTCCAAGGTAGAACAGAACAAAATCTGGTTTGGCATTTGATCTGCGGAATACAACTACTTTGACCCAATCCTAGAAATGGATAAGGTACTGGAGTTTGTTTCTCCTAGTCATTCCAGAATAGAATGGCTTGACAGACCACAAGAATAATAGGCATCGATAACACAAATGCACAATTGCTCCTGACTATCAATTGATAAACGGGGGTCGGAATACAACTAAAGAGGGACAACCCAAAAGAACATATGATTAGCTGAGTTGTGGATGCATGGATTAGTATGTCGAACAAGTTCAACATATTTCTTCCGGATAACCCATGCAGAGGAGGAAGGACTGGCAGAGTCACAATATGAATGGAGTACTCCTCAAGAGCGCCCTGGTTGTGATCTTTTGGTTAAAAGAACTTCTGCCATGATGGTTCATGGTATTGGAAGAATGAAATACCACGGACCTCGAGGACTGTCGCAAGGTTACTAATATCTTAAGGGGACTAGCAAATACTAACAACATGAAGTAGGGTGAATCTCGGGTTCAAAAACCCAGGGGTAGAATACCTACTAACTAATAACATCACGGGATGCTTTCGAGAATGATGGCCAGAATCATCACACTAGGAACACAAAACATGGCCATATTACTAGGTGGTTCTCTAAGACACCTAGGGTCATAGTAATGGCTTCAACATATTCGTCGAGGCAACGAAGTACCTCAACTCGACGATTAGTGTGATTAATTTGGCCCAAAGGAACATCGAGAACGGAGAGAAGGGATTTGCAAATGCATCAGATTATTTAGAAACCTGGGATGACTCGGACAACATGACGGCTGTAAATGCTCAAAAGATTTGAGACATCCTGCAAAAATGGTGGCATAACCATTCAGAATCACAATATCAAGGTTCCGAGATCAACTGTCAACACATGGAAGTAGTAGAAACTGAACTGAGGCTTCAGACCAACAATCCTACGAGTCTACGGATTAGTAACACGTGATCCTGATAGAAAGATGAGAAGCCTAGTTCTTAATCCCCGTAGAAGAGAAGAGGATGACTCGGATCAGAAGGCTATAAGGTAAAGGAGTAAAAAGAGCCTTACGTTCCCTTCCACAATCAATTCCCTTATATAACTAAAGCATTTCTAGACTCAACTTCGACCAGTTTGGCTTGGTAATCCTACAGACAGCCAGGCTCTGATACCAAAGCTGTCAGGACCCCGATTCCAAGTCACACCGATCTAGCCTGTAACACCTCATATCACCTTGCGGCCTCACGCACGGTACTCCCACGGGTGTCGCCTTACCATGGCCCGGGACCGTTTGCGCCTTTTGGCTCACGTATATGACAATGTCGCTAGCATCCATATGACAGAGAACCCGGGCCGACATGGCTAGTCGTGAACCCAAAGCGGCACTAACGTATGGGGACAGGCATACATGAATCAACATCAAACGTGTCGGTCAGCAGCGTGCGAATCCGGGCTGTAGCACTGGGCTAACAGGACTCCGCGAACCCGGGCTGTAGCAGGCTAGGCAGGACTCCGGATGTCACCACGTGACATTTCCCCGAAGGGACAGACACAGGAACGATATGAAACACATGCCGGCCAGTCAAGTGTCCAGAGCAGTAGTGCTGGGCTAGCAGGACTCCGGTGAACCGGGCTGTAGCGGACTACTATGGCTCAAGGAGGCACTAGACTACATTTCCCCATAAGAGAGGCTGCTAAGGATAGACAACTAGATTGTTGGATCCCACACATACCAAGCATTTCAATCATACACACAATATGCTCGATATGTGCAAATACAACATGGCATCACAACAAGACTCTACGACTCAGAGTATCTATTCATTAGGCTCCGAAGAGCCAGATATTACAAACATGGGTCTCATGACCCAACATTCAGAGCATACAAGTCAAAGCACATGCGGAAGCTTAACATGTCTGAGTACAGACATCTACAAATGAAAAAGGCTGAGAAGCCTGACTATCTACCAGATCCTGCCGAGGGCACAAGATCGTAGCTGAGGTATCAAGCTAAACGTCGAAGTCCACACGAAACTACTAGCGAGACTGACGTCTCTCTGCAAAACATAAAATAGGCAAACGTGAGTACAAATGTACCCAGCAAGACTTACATCAGAACTAGCTACATATGCATCGGTATCAACAAAGGGGGTGGTGGAGTTTAACTGCAGCAAGCCAGCTTTGACTCGGTGGCTATCCTGAACTACGACTGCAAGTAACTCTTTTGAGGTGGCGCACACGAGTCCACATATTCACCATATCAATACACCACTATGGATCCGCTCCCGTCTCCCTACGAGAACGCCATCCATAGCACTCACGCTTATCTTGCGCATTTTAGAGTATCCACTTTCACTTGTCTATGAACTGTTATAGGCAACCCAGAAGTCCTTTACCGCGGACACGGCTATTCGAATAGATCATATTAACCCTACAGGGGTGTACTTCGTCACACACGCTCTCGCCACTTACCACCATGTACACGTCGTGTACCTCGGCAACCTTCAAGCGGAAGCCTGGCGAGGGAGTCGGCCACGACCTGACTAACCACACAAGTCTCTCGTCCAGGTTTATCGCCTATTCGGGTTCCATCCGCAAGGAGATCCGGCCAGGGTGTCGCTCACGGCCCCAAACGATGTGTGCAGGGTTCCCGAGCCCACCATCCGGGTGCCACTCAGTACACCAGGCCACGTGTGCCTAGTCTGTCCCAAGCCCACCTGTACCGGGTGCCACTTGGTAGACTACTAACACTACCTACAAACACCAGAAACTAGTTGCAACTCCTGGACAGAGATCAAGTTGATTAATAAGTCGAGAGGGGTCGAGTTACCGGAACCCAATGTGTGGTAGTAACTGTTCATGGATCACAAACACAGAACTCAGTTCCTGGGGACGGTTTCAATGAGACAACCCACCATGTACTCCTACATGGCCTCTCACCGCTACCTTTACCAAATCGTGTTCACACACTTAGCTCTCACACAGTAGGACATGTTCACCACTTACAATTCATCCCCGATGAATCAGACCTGACACAACTCTAAGCAATAGCAGGCATGACAAACAAGCATGAATGAGTAGGCACATCAGGGCTCAAACAACTCCTACTCATGCTAGTGGGTTTCATCTATTTACTGTGGCAATGACAGGTCATGCAGAGGATAAAGGGGTTCAACTACCGCAGCATGTAACAGTTGAAACGCTGTTGTCCTAATGCAGTAAAAGAGAGCAGGAGCGAGAGAGTGGGATTGTATCAGAATGAGCAAGGGGGTTTTGCTTGCCTGGCACTTCTGAAGATAACATTGAGTCTTCATTAGTGTCAACGATCACAGCGTCGGAGCAGCGTCTACCGAGAGGGGTCAAATACCGGCAACAGAGAGGAAACACAATCAATGCAATGCAACAATATGATGCATGAATGTGACATGGCAATATGTTGTGAGTTGAGCTAATGCAGCTAGCAACAAGTGCAAGGGAGTCCATTTGAACCAAAGGTTCAAATGCAAACTCTAGTTTGAGCATTTAAAATGCCATTTGAATGTTTCCACTTATACAGCAGGTATAAGTTGGTTTTTCATGCATGAAAGTAGCATAAATGGATAGATTGGGTTTTTTTGATAATTTTTCATATATAAATTATTTGATTTGGAGCTACGGTTGAATTTCTATGAATTTTAGAAGTTTGCACTATTTTCTGGAATTTCCTGTATAAGAATAATTCCAGTAATTAGATTACTGCGTCAGCACTACGTCAGGATGACGTCAGCTGGTCAGCCGGGTCGTCCAGGTCAAACCTGACGTGTGGGGACCACACGTCAGTGACACGGGGCTAATCCCGGTCAAAACCAGCGCTGATTGGGTTTGACCCTGTGGTAGGGCCCACTGTCAGTGGTTGTGAGGTGGCTAGTTAAGGGATTAGCCTCTAATGACGGAGCCACGTCATCATCGCCGGACTCTGGCCGGCGGCGACCATTCCGCACGGCAGAGCTGCAGCTGGGCGGCGCTAGGGGCTGCGGTTAGGTGCGGTGCGACCACCAGGAGGGAGCCCATGCTCGTCCGCATCCAACGGAGTAGGCAGCAGCGACTGGGGTGCGCTGTACTCGCCGGAGACGAGCTCGCGGCGGCGGCCGGAGTTCGGGAACATGCGGGGTTAGCGCTGCGGCATGCAAACGAGCTGGCTGTCGCACTAGTGTTGCTCCACGGGGCGTTGCGAGTGCAACGGACGCACGCGCGGGGCCATTTGGTCACCAGGGCTTCGCCGGCGACGAGCCCGTGCGGCGATGGCTATGGTAAGCAAGGGGGCGACGGCTACGGCGACCGAACGGGGGCAGGGTTAGGGGGGAAATGACCGGGGGCTCACCACGGTCACGAAGAGCTTCTCGCCGAGCTCGGAAGGCAAGGACGGCGACGGATTTGACGGCGGCGATGCACGGCCGTGCGCGGAGACGACGGGTCGATGGCGAGGCGACAGGGCGTCCGGCGATGCTCTCGTTGAGGGGGAGCTTCAAGGCGTCGAGGCGGAGCTCGTGGACTCATCGGCAGGGCGAGGGGTGGCCGGCGGCCATGGCTACGGCGAGCGGCGGCTGCGGCTGCGCTCGGGTGAGTGCGCGCGAGAGGGGGCAGAGGAGGGGGAGGGGGTCCAGAGAGAGAGCGAGGGGGTTGAGCGGGCGACGTGGGCGTCGTCCGGATCCTCCAGAGGCGCGGGCGGCAAGCAGGTGACGCCGTGGCACGCGCGGCGGCGTCGTGGTGTCCCTCCTCTGCCTACTGGCAAAGGTAGGCGATGACTGGCACCAGGCCAGTGGGCTGGGCCGTGCTGGGCCAGGCTAGGTAAGCGCCAGGTAAGACTCCTTTCTCTCTCTTTTCTTTAATTGTTTCTGTTTTCTATTTTTGCTATTATGTTTTGATTTAGTAAAAATACTAAATCACTTCCAAAACTCCTGAAAATATTTGTGGGCACCTTTTGAATTATTTCCAACAGCCCTCAAATGCTTTCAAGATTATTTGGACGGTTTAAATATTTTATAGAATTTAAATGTCCAAATTCAAATACTTATGATTTAATTCAAAAATCCAGAAATTCCTAGAAAAAGTGTGCACCATTTTTGCCAGGGGTTTTAGCCCAATCCAGAAATGATGAACATTTTATGAAGGCATTTTGGGTTCATTGAAACCAATTTTAGTAAACCCTAGTTGGTTTCAGGGGGTGCTGGGGGTTCTGTCATCCCCATTTCAACCTTCTTTCAAGATTAAACATGATGCACACATGAGGCTAGCCTAGTGCATTACCAGAAGCTAGGGATGTGACACATAGCTTAGGATTCCCTTCGTGCCGACACGAGGGGGGCTGCTAGCTACTTCGCACTTTGCTAGGTGAACCTCGGTTGGGGGGAGGGGCATGCATTCATAGCTTAGGATTCCCTTCGTGCCGACACGAGGGAGGGGTGGCTGCTAGCTACTTCGCACTTTGCTAGGGTGAACCTCGGTTGGGGGGGAGGGCATGCATTCATAGCTTAGGATTCCATTCGTGCAGACACGAGAGGGAGGGGGGCTGCTAGCTACTTCGCACTTTGCTAGGTGAACCTCGGTTTGGGGGCATGCATTCATAGCTTAGGATTCCCTTTGTGCCGACATGAGGGTGGGGGGCTGCTAGCTACTTTGCACTTTGCTAGGGTGAACCTCGGTTGGGGGGCATATGCATTCATAGCTTAGGATTCCCTTCGTGCCGACACGAGGGAGGGGGGCTGCTAGCTACTTTGCCCTTTGCTAGGTGAATGAACCTCGGTTGGGGGGCATGCATTCATAGCTTAGGATTCCCTTCGTGCCGACATGAGGGAGGAGGGGGGCTGCTAGCTACTTCGCACTTTGCTAGGTGAACCTCGGTTGGGGGGAGGGGCCATGCATTCATAGCTTAGGATTCCCTTCGTGCCGAAACGAAGGGGGTGTGGGCAAGCAATACCGTGCGCTTTGCGAGAGAGGTGCCACATCGAAGTTGCATTTGGTATTGGAAAATCAAACCACCCTTTTGATATATAATTTTGGTCCACATGCAAGGGTGTTCGTGTTCTGACCCTCTCCCGCATCATTTTTCGCCAAATTTATGAACATTAGACAAGTAGGATGACGTAACAGACACGGTTCACTCAAACTAACTGTGTGCCACGCCGGTGCACCTGTCACCCACACATCCGCACAGTACATTGGGCTCCACGAGGCTCCCCCGCTCAAAAATATATGCCCGCCACGAGGGTTTTTCTGTTTCATAACACATGGCTGTTATCTCCGGACCGTGTGCGATGTTTCTTGTTCCCAATCCCGCCTGCATCCCTAGAAAATATCTACCCGCCTCGAGGGTTTTTCTGTTTCATAACACACGGTTGTTATCTCTGGACCGTGTGTGATGTTTCTTGTTCCCAATCCCGCCTGCATCCCTAGAAAATATCTGCCCGCCTCGAGGGTTTTTCTGTTTCATAACACACGGTTGTTATCTCCGGACCGTGTGCGATGCACTATCATCAAAATTTTCAATAGCCCCGCATTTGACTCCCGCGTAGTAAAATTTTCAGTACCCGCGTCATTTCCTCAAACACCCCGCCCCCCTTCCACACACACACACACACCAAAACCTCCTCGGGCATGCGCGTGCACACACACACACACCACCTCCCTCGCTCGAAACCCTAGCAAGGTCCCCGCCACCGCTGCTGCCGCAAGGCCTTCATTGTCAACATCTGCCGGTTTGCCCGTGCAGCTTACCCACCGATCTCATACCCAGGCCGCCCTGAGTTTCTTAGATGACGCCTGCCAAACACCCCCTTTCCCACAGATCACCATCCCCATCCCCATCCCCCACTCCAGAGCGTTGCAGCCTAAGCCCGGCTACGCTTCCCGTGGAGCTCGAGGAGCAACGAGCCCAAAAGAGGTGTATAGCGGCTCTTCGCCCGACGTCGCCGAGGAAGCTGACGACCATTACTGGCGGCAGGCACTCAAGCAGCGAGCTAGAGTATGCGGGCATGTCTCGGCCGCCGGCTACGACATCGAGGTCATCGACCGCGACGGCCTGAGGAGGGTTGTGTCATAGGTTAAGTGTCCCACACCCAACCCCTCGGGTTCAACCACCGTCGATCTCCTCCATGGCCCCGCCGTTGATCTCCTCTGGCTCGCTGTCAACAATTTGCCATTCTACATCGCCATCGAGCCCCTTTTGTCATTTCTGAAGGACACGTTCTGCGACGCTGGCTTGGGATCCACAGCTTCCAAGTCAGACCTCATCGACGGCGACCACGAGGAGGGCACCCTCTCCGGCTCTTCCAAGGGCAAAGGGCCCATCTGCTCTTCCAAGGGGAAAGCGCCCGTTTGTGACATCAGGGAGGGCACCCTACAGCCGTGCTCTTCCAAGGGGAAGGAGCCCATCTGCGACAACATGGAGCGCATCCAGGGTCCATGCTCTTCCCACGGGACGAGCCCATCTGTGACAAGTGAGGAAACCCATGATTTGTTTATTTCAGTTGTTCACAATGTGATGCTCTATATGTGCAATTATTTACTGTGCAGTACATTTCATCAATCCAGTTTTAAACATACCGATAGGAATGCATATATTTGCTTGCTGTTAAGCCTGTTATAGCTAGCATATGCCTCTTTTAAATTTTTTGATTGTTCGGTTGTTTGTAGTTAGCATATGTTCAGTTTCAAATGCTATTGTTGGTTGTTCTTAGTATGCCTTGTTTATTCCAGTTATTCACAACGTGATGTTCTATATGTGCAAGTATGAAATGTGCAGTTCAATTTCATCAGTACCAGTTTCAACAATACCACTATGAATGACTACATTTGGTTGCTGCATCTTGTAGTTAACACGCCTTTCCATTTTTATTTAACCATAACCAGTGTACTTAGACCGGCACAATACCAGTTTGAATGACCATGTTTGCTTGTTGTTAAATGTTAGGCCTGTTGCAGTTAGCACACCTTTCCACATGTTTTGCTTTACTAGCGTGCTTAAACCTGCACACTGAAGCTATCTTTTGGAGATTATTTTGTCTGCCATGTGTAATTTTGGTTGATATTTAGCCTGTTGTGCTTAACATGCTTCTTGATGTACCTACACGGGACAATTTTGGGAACGACTGCTGTTTTCCATCGAGGTTAGTTTCATCCCATGGCTTATATCTGCTCACTGTTCAGGATATCCGTAGCTGGTACCATATAGGCCGGCGGCTGATAAGGGACTAATCGGTGAATCGGACTTCTAACTGAATATATCTGCAACCCATTTTTCCTTAGGTTAAGTAGGGCCATATGTAATATATCTGAGGCTACATAGCAACATGCACTGTACTTAATGTCTAAGTATGCAATCCTAGGCTACATAGCAACAAGGAAGAGTGTTACATTAATGTTCTAATGATGTCTAGATATACGTAGAAGAGCAGCAGCAACAGCAACAACACATCCCTGTTTGGATACTCAACTTAGCTAGAGGTTAGAGTTAGTTTCTAGCTCATTACTAACCCTGAACTAACTCCATCCAAAGAGTTGTTTGGATGGCAGGGTTAGATTGACAATAAATGCACTAGGAGAACTAGCTCCAATTAGCACCTCTTTGGTTGGATACTAGTTTTTTTTGGGTGGGTTATAGATGCAACTAGATAAAACTAGCCCTCATGTTTAGATATACTTTAGGGCTAGTTGAGCCCGAACTAGCTCAAACTAACTGTAACCCGTGGATACAGTAGCAGATAATTTTTAAGAATGAACTAAACTCCTTCCGGCCCATAATATAAGATGTTAATTCATCTAATATGTGAGTATATTGGATGTTATAAGATACTCCCTCCATTCCTAAATATTTGTCTTTTTAGAGATTTCAAATGGACTACCACATACAGATGTATATAGACATATTATAAAAGAGTGTTGTACTACATCATTGTGCCATTGCTGTTTAGCTTCTAATATTAACTTGGTGCTTTTAGGTACATATGTCATTGGTAAAGATCCGCGTTTCAACCCTTTCTGCGTATGGGGCAATGAGATATCGATGAACCAGCATCAAGTGAGGAAGCTGATAAAGATTGTTAGTAAAATGCGTCCAAAGATGGAAATTAAACTATTTGTTTACACTTTATCCAAGACAACAGCGAACTGCAGGATGGTAAGTAAGACTCTGCAGCCTTCTTTTTACTGCCCATAATGAGTTGTGTTAGATGACAATGTCTGAAATCTTATTCCTTTGCAGTGGTTGCCAAACCAGTTTACTCAAGATTACCTCTCAAACTACATGATTGGTGGGCATGCAAAGGTTAAAGTATTTCTACCAGAACACGATGATTATCTAGATGTTTTCATGAAGACCGTGAAGGATGGATGGTCGGCCATCACAAGGGGTTGGACTAGAGTCTGTTGGGGAACGTAGTAATTTCAAAAAAATCCTACGCACACGCAAGATCATGGTGATGCATAGCAACGAGAGGGGAGAGTGTGTCCACGTACCCTCCTCGACCGTAAGCGGAAGCCTTAGCACAATGCGGTTGATGTAGTCGTACGTCTTCACGATCCGACCGATCAAGTACCGAATGCACGGCACCTCTGAGTTCAGCACACGTTCAACTCGATGAAATCCCTCGAACTCTGATCCAGCCGAGCTTTGAGGGAGAGTTCCGTCAGCACGACGGCGTGGTGACGATGATGATGTTCTACCGACGCAGGGCTTCGCCTAAGCACCGCTACGATATTATCGAGGTGGATTATGGTGGAGGGGGGCACCGCACACGGCTAAGAGATCCAAGAGATCAATTGTTGTGTCTATGGGGTGCCCCCTCCTCCGTATATAAAGGAGGGGAGGAGGGGGCCGGCCAGGAGGAGGAGGCGCGCCCAAGGGGGGAGTCCTACTCCCACCGGGAGTAGGACTCCTCCTTTTCCTATTTGGAGTAGGAGAGGGAAGGAAGAGGAAGGAGGGAGGAAGGAAAGGGGGGCCGGCCCCCTTCCCAATTCGGGTTGGGCTTGGGGAGGGCGCGCCCCCTCCCTAGCTCCTTTCCCCTCCCTTCCACTAAAGCCCATTAAGGCCCATATACCTCCCGGGGGGTTCCGATAACCTCCCGGTGCTCCGGTATTATCCCGATCTCACCCGGAACCATTCCGGTGTCCAAATATAGTCGTCCAATATATCGATCTTTACGTCTCGACCATTTCGAGACTCCTCTTCATGTCCGTGATCACATCCGGGACTCTGAACTACCTTCGGTACATCAAAACACATAAACTCATAATATAACCGTCATCGAACTTTAAGCGTGCGGACCCTACGGGTTCGAGAACTATGTAGACATGACCGAGACACGTCTCCGGTCAATAACTAATAGCGGAACATGGATGCTCATATTGGCTCCCACATATTATACGAAGATCTTTATCGGTCAAACCGCATAACAACATACGTTGTTCCCTTTGTCATCGGTATGTTACTTGCCCGAGATTCGATCGTCGGTATCTCAATACCTAGTTCAATCTCGTTACCGGCAAGTCTCTTTACTCGTTCCGTAATACATCATCCCGCAACTAACTCATTAGTTGCAATGCTTGCAAGGCTTAAGTGATGTGCATTACCGAGTGGGCCCAGAGATACCTCTCCGACAATCGGAGTGACAAATCCTAATCTCGAAATACGCCAACCCAACAAGTACCTTCGGAGACACCTGTAGAGCACCTTTATAATCACCCAGTTACGTTGTGACGTTTGGTAGCACACAAAGTGTTCCTCCGGTAAACGGGAGTTGCATAATCTCATAGTCATAGGAACATGTATAAGTCATGAAGAAAGCAATAGCAACATACTAAACGATCAAGTGCTAAGCTAACGGAATGGGTCAAGTCAATCACATCATTCTCCTAATGATGTGATCCCATTAATCAAATGACAACTCTTTGTCTATGGCTAGGAAACATAACCATCTTTGATCAACGAGCTAGTCAAGTAGAGGCATACTAGTGACACTCTGTTTGTCTATGTATTCACACATGTATCATGTTTTCGGTTAATACAATTCTAGCATGAATAATAAACATTTATCATGATATAAGGAAATAAATAATAACTTTATTATTGCCTCTAGGGCATATTTCCTTCAGTCTCCCACTTGCACTAGAGTCAATAATCTAGATTACACAGTAATGATTCTAACACCCATGGAGCCTTGGTGTTGATCATGTTTTGCTCGTGGAAGAGGCTTAGTCAACGGGTCTGCAACATTCAGATCCGTATGTATTTTGCAAATCTCTATGTCTCCCACCTGGACTTGATCCCGGATGGAGTTGAAGCGTCTCTTGATGTGCTTGGTTCTCTTGTGAAATCTGGATTCCTTTGCCAAGGCAATTGCACCAGTATTGTCACAAAAGATTTTCATTGGACCCGATGCACTAGGTATGACACCTAGATCGGATATGAACTCCTTCATCCAGACTCCTTCATTTGCTGCTTTCGAAGCAGCTATGTACTCCGCTTCACATGTAGATCCCGCTACGACGCTTTGTTTAGAACTGCACCAACTGACAGCTCCACCGTTCAATATAAACACGTATCCGGTTTGCGATTTAGAATCGTCCGGATCAGTGTCAAAGCTTGCATCGACGTAACCATTTACGACGAGCTCTTTGTCACCTCCATAAACGAGAAACATATCCTTAGTCCTTTTCAGGTATTTCAGGATGTTCTTGACCGCTGTCCAGTGATCCACTCCTGGATTACTTTGGTACCTCCCTGCTAAACTAATAGCAAGGCACACATCAGGTCTGGTACACAGCATTGCATACATGATAGAGCCTATGGCTGAAGCATAGGGAACATCTTTCATTTTCTCTCTATCTTCTGCAGTGGTCGGGCATTGAGTCTTACTCAACTTCACACCTTGTAACACAGGCAAGAACCCTTTCTTTGCTTGATCCATTTTGAACTTCTTCAAAACTTTGTCAAGGTATGTGCTTTGTGAAAGTCCAATTAAGCGTCTTGATCTATCTCTATAAATCTTGATGCCCAATATATAAGCAGCTTCACCGACGTCCTTCATTGAAAAACTCTTGTTCAAATATCCTTTATGCTATCCAGAAATTCTATATCATTTCCAATCAACAATATGTCATCCACATATAATATCAGAAATGCTACAGAGCTCCCACTCACTTTCTTGTAAATACAGGCTTCTCCAAAAGTCTGTATAAAACCATATGCTTTGATCACACTATCAAAACGTTTATTCCAACTCCGAGAGGCTTGCACCAGTCCATAAATGGATCGCTGGAGCTTGCACACTTTGTTAGCTCCCTTTGGATCGACAAAACCTTCCGGTTGCATCATATACAACTCTTCTTCCAGAAATCCATTCAGGAATGCAGTTTTGACATCCATTTGCCAAATTTCATAATCATAAAATGCGGCAATTGCTAACATGATTCGGACAGACTTAAGCATCGCTACGGGTGAGAAGGTCTCATCGTAGTCAATCCCTTGAACTTGTCGAAAACCTTTTGCAACAAGTCGAGCTTTATAGACAGTAACATTACCGTCAGCGTCAGTCTTCTTCTTGAAGATCCATTTATTCTCGATGGCTTGCCGATCATCGGGCAAGTCAACCAAAGTCCATACTTTGTTCTCATACATGGATCCCATCTCAGATTTCATGGCCTCAAGCCATTTTGCGGAATCTGGGCTCACCATCGCTTCTTCATAGTTCGTAGGTTCGTCATGGTCTAGTAACATAACCTCCAGAACAGGATTACCGTACCACTCTGGTGCGGATCTTACTCTGGTTGACCTACGAGGTTCAGTAACAACTTGATCTGAAGTTTCATGATCATCATCATTAACTTCCTCACTAATTGGTGTAGACGTCACAGGAACCGGTTTCTGTGATGAACTACTTTCCAATAAGGGAGCAGGTACTGTTACCTCATCAAGTTCTATTTTCCTCCCACTCACTTCTTTCGAGAGAAACTCCTTCTCTAGAAAGGATCCATTCTTGGCAACGAATGTCTTGCCTTCGGATCTGTGATAGAAGGTGTACCCAACAGTTTCCTTTGGGTATCCTATGAAGACACATTTCTCCGATTTGGGTTCGAGCTTATCAGGTTGAAGCTTTTTCACATAAGCATCGCAGCCCCAAACTTTAAGAAACGACAACTTTGGTTTCTTGCCAAACCACAGTTCATAAGGCGTCATCTCAACGGATTTTGATGGTGCCCTATTTAACGTGAATGCGGCCGTCTCTAAAGCATAACCCCAAAATGACAGCGGTAAATCAGTAAGAGACATCATAGATCGCACCATATCTAGTAAAGTACGATTACGACATTCGGACACACCATTACACTGTGGTGTTCCAGGTGGCGTGAGTTGCGAAACTATTCCGCATTGTTTCAAATGTAGACCAAACTCGTAACTCAAATATTCTCCTCCACGATCAGATCGTAGAAACTTTATTTTCTTGTTACGATGATTTTCAACTTCACTCTGAAATTCTTTGAACTTTTCAAATGTTTCAGACTTATGTTTCATTAAGTAGATATACCCATATCTGCTTAAATCATCTGTGAAGGTGAGAAAATAACGATACCCGCCGCGAGCCTCAACATTCATTGGACCACATACATCAGTATGTATGATCTCCAACAAATCAGTTGCTCGCTCCATAGTTCCGGAGAACGGCGTTTTAGTCATCTTGCCCATGAGGCATGGTTCGCAAGTACCAAGTGATTCATAATCAAGTGATTCCAAAAGTCCATCAGTATGGAGTTTCTTCATGCGCTTTACACCAATATGACCCAAACGGTAGTGCCACAAATAAGTTGCACTATCATTATCAACTCTGCATCTTTTGGCTTCAACATTATGAATATGTGTATCACTACTATCGAGATTCATCAAAAATAGACCACTCTTCAAGGGTGCATGACCATAAAAGGTATTACTCATATAAATAGAACAACCATTATTCTCAGATTTAAATGAATAACCGTCTCGCATCAAACAAGATCCAGATATAATGTTCATGCTCAACGCTGGCACCAAATAACAATTATTTAGGTCTAAAACTAATCCCGAAGGTAGATGTAGAGGTAGCGTGCCAACGGCGATCATATCGACTTTGGAACCATTTCCCACGCGCATCGTCACCTCGTCCTTAGACAGTGTTCGCTTAATCCGTAGTCCCTGTTTTGAGTTGCAAATATTAGCAACAGAACCAGTATCAAATACCCAGGTGCTACTGCGAGCTCTGGTAAGGTACACATCAATAACATGTATATCACATATACCTTTGTTCACCTTGCCATCCTTCTTATCCGCCAAATACTTGGGGCAGTTCCACTTCCAGTGACCAGTCTGCTTGCAGTAGAAGCACTCAGTCTCAGGCTTAGGTCCAGACTTGGGTTTCTTCTCTTGAGCAGCAACTTGTTTGCTATTCTTCTTGAAGTTCCCCTTCTTCTTCCCTTTGCCCTTTTTCTTGAAACTGGTGGTCTTATTGACCATCAACACTTGATGCTCCTTCTTGATTTCTACCTCCGCAGCCTTTAGCATTGCGAAGAGCTCGGGAATCGTCTTATCCATCCCTTGCATGTTATAGTTCATCACGAAGCTCTTGTAGCTTGGTGGCAGTGATTGAAGAATTCTGTCAATGACGCTATCATCCGGAAGATTAACTCCCAGTTGAATCAAGTGATTGTTATACCCAGACATTCTGAGTATATGCTCACTGACAGAACTATTCTCCTCCATCTTGCAGCTGTAGAACTTATTGGAGACTTCATATCTCTCAATCCGGGCATTTGCTTGAAATATTAACTTCAACTCCTGGAACATCTCATATGCTCCATGACGTTCAAAACGTCGTTGAAGTCCCGGTTCTAAGCCGTAAAGCATGGCACACTGAACTATCGAGTAGTCATCAGCTTTGCTCTGCCAGACGTTCATAACATCTGGTGTTGCTCCTGCAGCAGGTTTGGCACCTAGCGGTGCTTCCAGGACGTAATTCTTCTGTGCAGCAATGAGGATAATCCTCAAGTTACGGACCCAGTCCGTGTAATTGCTACCATCATCTTTCAACTTTGCTTTCTCAAGGAACGCATTAAAATTCAACGGAACAACAGCACGAGCCATCTATCTACAACAAACATAGACATGCAAAATACTATCAGGTACTAAGTTCATGATAAATTTAAGTTCAATTAATCATATTACTTAAGAACTCCCACTTAGATAGACATCCCTCTAATCATCTAAGTGATCACGTGATCCAAATCAACTAAACCATAACCGATCATCACGTGAAATGGAGTAGTTTTCAATGGTGAACATCACTATGTTGATCATATCTACTATATGATTCACGCTCGACCTTTCGGTCTCAGTGTTCCGAGGCCATATCTGCATATGCTAGGCTCGTCAAGTTTAACCTGAGTATTCTGCGTGTGCAAAACTGGCTTGCACCCGTTGTAGATGGACGTAGAGCTTATCACACCCGATCATCACGTGGTGTCTGGGCACGACGAACTTTGGCAACGGTGCATACTCAGGGAGAACACTTTTATCTTGAAATTTAGTGAGAGATCATCTTATAATGCTACCGTCAATCAAAGCAAAATAAGATGCATAAAAGATAAACATCACATGCAATCAATATAAGTGATATGATATGGCCATCATCATCTTGTGCTTGTGATCTCCATCTCCGAAGCACCGTCATGATCACCATCGTCACCGGCGCGACACCTTGATCTCCATCGTAGCATCGTTGTCGTCTCGCCAACTATTGCTTCTACGACTATCGCTACCGCTTAGTGATAAAGTAAAGCAATTACAGGGCGATTGCATTGCATACAATAAAGCGACAACCATATGGCTCCTGCCAGTTGCCGATAACTCGGTTACAAAACATGATCATCTCATACAATAAAATATAGCATCATGTCTTGACCATATCACATCACAACATGCCCTGCAAAAACAAGTTAGACGTCCTCTACTTTGTTGTTGCAAGTTTTACGTGGCTGCTACGGGCTGAGCAAGAACCGTTCTTACCTACGCATCAAAACCACAACGATAGTTCGTCAAGTTAGTGTTGTTTTAACCTTCTCAAGGACCGGGCGTAGCCACACTCGGTTCAACTAAAGTTGGAGAAACTGACACCCGCCAGCCACCTGTGTGCAAAGCACGTCGGTAGAACCAGTCTCGCGTAAGCGTACGCGTAATGTCGGTCCGGGCCGCTTCATCCAACAATACCGCCGAACCAAAGTGTGACATGCTGGTAAGCAGTATGACTTGTATCGCCCACAACTCACTTGTGTTCTACTCCTGCATATAACATCAACGCATAAAACCTGGCTCGGATGCCACTGTTGGGGAACGTAGTAATTTCAAAAAAATTCCTACGCACACGCAAGATCATGGTGATGCATAGCAACGAGAGGGGAGAGTGTGTCCACGTACCCTCGTAGACCGAAAGCGGAAGCGTTAGCACAACGCGGTTGATGTAGTCGTACGTCTTCACGATCCGACCGATCAAGTACCGAACGCACGGCACCTCCGAGTTCAGCACACGTTCAACTCGATGACGTCCCTCGAACTCTGATCCAGCCTAGCTTTGAGGGAGAGTTCCGTTAGCACGACGGCGTGGTACGATGATGATGTTCTACCGACGCAGGGCTTCGCCTAAGCACCGCTACGATATTATCGAGGTGGATTATGGTGGAGGGGGGCACCGCACACGGCTAAGAGATCCAAGAGATCAATTGTTGTGTCTATGGGGTGCCTCCCTCCTCCGTATATAAAGGAGGGGAGGAGAGGGGCCGGCCAGGGGAGGAGGCGCGCCCAAGGGGGGAGTCCTACTCCCACCGGGAGTAGGACTCCTCCTTTTCCTATTTGGAGTAGGAGAGGGAAGGAAGAGGAAGGAGGGAGGAAGGAAAGGGGTGTCGGCCCCCTTCCCAATTCGGATTGGGCTTGGGGGGGCGCCCCCTCCCTTGCTCCTTTACCCTCCTTTCCACTAAAGCCCATTAAGGCCCATATACCTCCCGGGGGGTTCCGATAACCTCCTGGTGCTCCGGTATTATCCCGATCTCACCCGGAACCATTCTCGTGTCCAAATATAGTCGTCCAATATATCGATCTTTACGTCTCGACCATTTCGAGACTCCTCGTCATGTCCGTGATCACATCCGGGACTCCGAACTACCTTCGGTACATCAAAACACATAAACTCATAACCATCATTGAACATTAAGCGTGCGGACCCTACGGGTTCGAGAACTATGTAGACATGACCGAGACACGTCTCCGATCAATAACCAATAGCGAAACCTGGATGCTCATATTGGCTCCCACATATTCTACGAAGATCTTTATCGGTTAAACCGCATAACAACATACGTTGTTCCCTTTGTCATCGGTATGTTACTTGCCCGAGATTCTCGGTATCTCAATACCTAGTTCAATCTCGTTACTGGCAAGTCTCTTTACTCGTTCCGTAATACATCATCCCGCAACTAACTCATTAGTTGCAATGCTTGCAAGGCTTTAAGTGATGTGCATTACCGAGTGGGCCCAGAGATACCTCTTCGACAATCGGAGTGACAAATCCTAATCTCGAAATACGCCAACCCAACAAGTACCTTTGGAGACACCTGTAGAGCACCTTTATAATCACCCAGTTACGTTGTGACGTTTAGTAGCACACAAAGTGTTACTCCGGTAAACGGGAGTTGCATAATCTCATAGTCATAGGAACATGTATAAGTCATGAAGAAAGCAATAGCAACATACTAAACGATCAAGTGCTAAGCTAACGGAATGGGTCAAGTCAATCACATCATTCTCCTAATGATGTGATCCCGTTAATCAAATGACAACTCTTTGTCTATGGCTAGGAAACATAACCATCTTTGATTCAATGAGCTAGTCAAGTAGAGGCATACTAGTGACACTCTATTTGTCTATGTATTCACACATGTATCATGTTTTCGGTTAATACAATTCTAGCATGAATAATAAACATTTACCATGATATAAGGAAATAAATAATAACTTTATTATTGCCTCTAGGGCATATTTCCTTCAGAGTCGTGCGTGCCTTCTGCATGGAGGAGGGCACAATATGGGCATTCCGCTTCACCTTGTTCAGCAACCAGAATATATTTTGCCTCTTTCTTTACCGTCTTTAATAGTACAAGTATACAACTGTGGTTCATCATTCTTTATTTGGTTCTTATGTAATTCTTGAACATATGTACCTATGAATCGAATAATGCATTGGTTGTTTGAACCTGATGGATACGAATAAAGGTATAGCATACATTCAAATTCAAATCCAAATCCGGTACAATTTGGAAAAGCAGCAATTAAATTACGGTGAAATTACGCTCTCCAGGTTGTTACGGCACACACGGTTGGTAAAACACAAACGTTTGCGATATGCACCATAATCCGAGACAGTTCACAGAAAGGAAACGTGTGCAAGCATGCACGCAGTTGTTGTTTGCAAAGCGTGTGCGATGTCAGACAATATCACAAACGGCGCGGGCAAACTAAACGTTTGTGTTAGTTGCCTTATCGTACACGATTCGCAACCATGAACTGTTTCTGATGAAGTATGCATCGTAAATGTTGCACCACAGAATAGCGTGTGCGATAGTTGTCGTGTACGATGATGTTACGATGGTCCGACGTTTCGTAATCCTGTCTAACACTCGTACGACGATTAGCTAATCTTCTTAACGGTGAACCGTTTGTGATGGGCCGCGCATCATACACGTTCTATAATAGTGAACCGTTTGTGATGGGCCGCGCATCGTAAACGTAGCACCACAGAATACCGACTGCGATGGCAATGCGAGCAGAAACGAGTAGGAGTACTGTAGGCGCCCTATCCTCGATGGTTTCTGGGTCGTGTGGGAAGGACCCCCCCTATCGCCCACACTCACTTGGCGACGGTTCCAAATGCCGTCGCGGAAAGGGATTTTAAACCGTTTGTTTAGGACCGACGCGCACCAGTGTCCCCCTGCCTTAGCCCCCTTCCAAGAATGATTTGCTCCATGCATGACCCATTAACCTTGAAACGGAAAGACACCGTACATATACACTTGCTAATCAACCCCATGAAGGTCTGTGCAAACCCCAGTCGTGACATAACCTTCTCTAGGAAGCCCCATTTTATTCAGTCATATGCCTTACTCATGTCAAGCTTAAAGGCTGCAAAATTTGTACCCGGTCGCTTTCTCTTTAGAAAATGTGTCATCTCATAGGCTAAGATAGTGTTATCACAGATCAACCTTCCTGGTACAAAGGCACTTTGATTCGGCGAGATAACTTCCCCCAAGATGCACTTTAATCTGTTGGCTAGAACCTTGGACACAAGCTTGTACACGACATTGCAGAGGCTAATAGGGCGAAGATCCTTCATCATCTTGGGGTTCTGAACCTTGGGGATAAGCACTACAAGAGTGTCGTTCCATCCCTCCGGTATACTACCGCCTCGCAATGCAACACCTCACGTACCACATCATCACCAACAAGATGCCAGTAGTGCTTGTAAAAGATGGCCGGGAGCCCGTCCATACCAGGAGCTTTTAGGTCCCCAACGCTATCCAACGCGTCCTTTACCTCACCGGGTGTGAACTCAGCTGTGAGGAACTCGTTCATTTGTGTTGTGACCTTTGGAGATATATGGTCAAGGATAGCACTCGCATCAGCACCTGCCACGGGGGTAAATATGGAGGTAAAATGATTAGTAATAAGGTTCTTCAAACCTTCCTCCCCCTCTACCAACACACCATCCTCCCTCCTCAACTTCTGTATGGTGTTCTTTTTCTTTCTTTCTGAAGCAAATGCCTGGAAAAACCGTGTGTTTCTGTCGCCCTTAATCAACCAGTTTACATGGCCCCTCTGCCGCCAAACAAGATCCTCTTGCTCCTCTAATCTTTCAAACTTGAAACTGATTGTTTGTTCCTTTCGAACTTGGCTATCAGACAGCGACAGCGGCTCCTTTCTAACTATTTCTAATTCCTGTTTCAGTTTTTTATCCTTTTCCTCAGATCGCCAAACACATCCCTACTCCACGTATTGAGGGCTCTAACCACCGCCTCCAGTCTCTGCCGAACAGTTGGGTCTCCTGCACCCTCCCACGCCTCCTTCACGACCCCGTCACACCCCCTCTTCTAGCAACCATTTCGCTTCAAAACGCATGGGCCGCACACCACTCGTGCTCCTCTGGATACGTGGGCAACCATCCCGCGGTAATATAACAGGGCGGTGGTCAGAGTGACATGGATCACCATTGACAACTTTGTACGCTGGAAACCGGTCACGCCATTCCGGTGAAGCCACCACACGGTTGAGTCGCTCACGAATATAACCATCAACACAATAATTTTTATTTCTCCAAGTGAAAACATCTTCCTAGAAACCGAGGTCGTACAAGTTACAATAGTCTAGTGCATATCGGAAATTTTGCATAAATCTATGGGCTCAGGGAGCTCCTCCTTGTTTCTCATGGCTGAACAATATCTCATTAAAATCACCAAAACAGACCCACGGAAGCTGGATTTGGTGATGTAAAGTGCGAAGAAAAGCCGCCATGTCTCCACCTTCTTATCAGTATGTGACTCACCATAGATGCCTGTTAGACGCCATTTGTAGCCATCTTCTTCCTCCACAATTGCATCAATGTGCATCCGGCCCATCCATCTCACAGTAACATTTATTCCACGCCTCCAAAAAAGCGCCACGCCACCACTCTTCCCTTTATTATCATGCACCATCATGTGCGGCAAACCAAGCATATCTCTAAATTTATTCATCCTGCCCTTGTCAAGTTTAGTCTCAGACAAGAAGAGGATATCGGGCTCCTTCTTCTTCTGGAGCTCCAAATTGGGATGGTCTCGAACGTATAGTCCTCAATGCGTTTACTAGCGTCAAAATCTTCAAAAATAAGGTCATTCCCAAACTCCCAAGGGCCACCATCCAAAGCCATCCTTTTACCCGATTCCTGCCCAAACGTGAACAAAAATACATTCTCTTCGACCTCCTTGCAGTCCACCTCCCTGATCGGGCACCATATCTTACCCAAGGTCTCCGCCATTGCATCAACGAACACAGGTTTCTCTGAGAGTAATTTGGTGAGGGCTTGCGGTTCCACGACCCCCGCCTTTCCAGACCCGGCCCATCCGATCTTTATGCCCTTCTTCTCCTTATCCGACAACTTCAAACTCTGCAGCAGACCTTCCACCCTCTCCATCTCCACCACCACACAGCAGGGAACACGAAACGCAGAACACAAACCAGGGTTGGAGGTGGTGTACGATCATGAGCCCTAGCTCTCGCGAAAGGTCTATGGTGGGTGGTTTTGACAACGGAAAGGGGATCAGCCGTCCGAGACAACGAAATCCCAGATTGATGGGCGGCGGTGGACTGAGGACGCGCGCACGGGAGATGGTGGCAGCGGCCGAGGGAACCCTAGATCGCCTCGTGCGTCGCCAGACAAAAAAAATGTCACCCTAGATAGGGACGGACCTACCGGTGTGATCTATCTTAATCTTAACATCTGTGTAATTTTACCATCCCTTTTAGGGGACACCAAAACCTTTTTAACACTCAAGTAAATCACTACTCTCTGTTCCAAAATACTGTAATTCTACCATCCTTTTTGAGGGGTCACCGAAACCATTTTTACACTCAAGTCACTACTCTCTCTGTTCCAAAATATTGTAATTCTACCATCCCTTTTCAGGGGTCACCAAACCTTTTTAGTTTTTAATACTCAAGTAAATCACTACTCCTTTTCCGTTCCAAAATACTTGACATTTTAGATTTGTCCTAAGTCAAACATTTTAAGTTTCACCAAGTTTATTGAAAAATATATCAACACCTACAGCACCAAATCACCAAATTAGTTTCATTAGACTAAGCAAAAAAATATTTCATACCATATATAACCAAAGAAAAAAAACACGCTACAGAAAATAGCGCCGCCCCTAAAAATCAATGTATAGTGTGCAAGTATTAGCAATGCTATTAGCGAGGCACTGTACATTGATTTATTTAGCCAGATAATTCTCGACACACTATAGCATGTTATTAGCAATGCTATTTTTTCAGTGTATATAACTGATGCTGGAAATATTGATATATGTTTATATATAAATGATCAAACTTCAAAAGTTTAACTTCCAAGTACTCCTTAACATCTTGTCATTAAGCATCAAAAATTACTAACTGCCTGCGTGCAACAGCAGCATAGAAGTCTAAGAATACATTATGACAACAGGAAACAGATAGCACAGCTCAAAGGACCAATTAAACGGACAGCTAATTGCAGAATGTGCACGCTGAGACGTGGACAACTGAACCATTGGCAATATTGCACATTAAAAGTTCAGCATCACAGAATATTATGGTTACTTGAAGGAGAATCGATAAAAATATGCCATAACAATAGTTGGATGTATACTACCGCACATCGTATCTTCTACGGTATTATGCTGGCAACGCTTCCCAGGAAAAACAGTTCATTTGCGACTCAGTGGCACCTCATTGGTAGTTCACGTTGCCTCATCCTTAGCCTTACTGCTGATTATAGCCACCTGGTGCACTGCTGTTGTAGCCGCCAGGATAGCCATAACCTTCACGAGGGGGTGCATTGGCACCTTGATATCCAGGACTACTGCCTGGGTGTGCTGGTCCAGGGCCGCCAGGCAAGTTGCCTCCTGGGTAAACTTGGTTACCTCCCTGATGCCCAGCAGGTCCGCCTTGGTAGCCAGCTTGACCACCTTGCTGATAGTTTGAAGCACCACCGGGGACGTAGCCCGCCTGTTGGTTCAGCATGTGGGGGGCCCTGCCCGGTGTGTACCCTGTCTGTGGGTTTGGCATTTGGGGTGCACCGCCCGGTGCGTACCCTGTCTGTGGGTTCGGCATTCGGGGTGCACCGCCCGGTGCGTACCCTGTCTCTGGGTTCGGCATTTGGGGTGCACCACCCGGTGTGTATGCTGCCTGTGGGTTCTGCATTTGGGGCTGGTAATTTGATGGACCACCTGGAGTATATGGTGGAGGCATGTTGCCACGGTTCTGACTAGGTGGTGGAGGTGGAGGCATGCTGCCCGGGTTCTGGCCAGGTGGAGGGCCGTTGAAACCCTGCTGCCCAGGAGGTGCATCTCTGTTTTGGAAGTTCTGCATGTTCTCCCTTCTCCTCTCAAAGTTCCTTGACCTATCAAAGTTGCGGGGCCTATCACTGCGCCGAGATCTTTCATTGGCACGGGCATTGTTCCTCACCCATTCCTCGTGATATTTAGGATCATAAGGAACAGCTTCCCCACCTATAAAAGGTTCCCCTGAAACAGAAGGTGTAAAGTATCAAGTGTTTGTAGATTTGTTCACCAATTCCTGTCATGTGCTTTCAGCCATGATAAGTAAGCCCAAGCTCACCACATTAAAGTTGGTTCTCACACAAGTGTACCTGAAAAATTAACAGGTTCATCCCCAAACATTATCTGGTGTTGCTTAGCAACTACTACCTCCGTCCTGGTTTACTGGTCCCCATCGTATTTTGTGTCGAACTTTGACCATAGATTTAACTAACAAAATGTTAATGCATGTCACAAAAAATTATATCATTGGATTCGTATTTGAACATGGTTTCTAATGGTATAAGTTTCTATGACATGCATCGACACTTTGTTAGTTAAATCTATGGTCAAAATTTGACACTAAATAAGGGGACCAATAAACCAGGACGGAGGTAGTAACCCATAATGCAAGAAACTGACATCTGCTAGTGCTATGTCAAGGATATCAGATTAGAAAGGGCAGCTCCTAATTTGTCTGAATCCATGAAGAAAACATACATATTGAAGTGCGAAAATATCAACCCTATTTTACGTCCCCCTTAAGAACAATCGTATTCATATCCCTAATGAACACATACAGACATCATAAATAAAAGCAGATAAAGGATGGTCATGTAACTGCAAAAGTACATTTCATGACACAGCAAAGTTCAGATTACGGTAATCCATCTTATAACCAACATACAGTCTGTTAAACATCGGCTCCAGATCTGATATCTAACCCTAAATCTTGTTTTGATCATTCAGATCAATGACCAGTGTTAAGTTCAAGTAGACTGCTTAATTTAGAAGTACCATGGTAACTATACTGAGCTCAGAAGAGAAGGCAACAAACACACAATAGTAATCAGAAGGTCAGCATGATCTTATATAATTACCTCCATAGTCCTTATTTCTGACATCAAGGTATGAATCAGGGAGAACCCAGCGGACTTTGGGCAGCTCTGTGAATGATAGAGGTGTAAGATTCAAGAAAGAATGTTTCTAATTGAGTGCATTATGCACTGGAACGTCCTCAAGATCACTTCATAAAGCATTAATACCTTTAAGTTTATATGAGAGTTCTTCAGATACAAGGGCACCAAAAGCAAAGTAATGACGAGTTGACACCGAGTATATCTTCTGCCTAGCTTCTTGCTCACTGGAACATTAAAAGAAGTTAGTATGTGCCAAGGTACATAGATTAGAATGATATGAAAAATGAGGGGCAACCAACATTACATACCCGGAAACCAAAATGTGCATAAGGCTAACATGAAAACTGAAGTAAATTTTAGATAAAGGTAACATGACTGTATTTCAAAATATAACCAAAATCAAGCCAAGTAACAAAGCACGGGTGTTGCACCACGTGACTATGTAGATCGACAGATTCACGTCTTCCTCAAATAAGACAAGATTACCAACGCCCTGAAAGATCCCAAATTCCACATCACACTAGAGCAATAAGGGCAGTAACAGACCATGCTCCCAACATTGCTTTTGCCAGTAATAAGAAGTGCCCGCCCAGCAGAAAATAGACACAGAAACAAAGCACTCTCTATTTACATAAGAAAAAGCATGGATACGGTAGATTCAGCCGATTGGCCATCGTACTACGGCAGGACACAGCGACATGGGGGGATAAGCCGGGATCAGCAGTACCCCCTCATTTATGAATTAAAAAAACCAAGGACACTGGTTGGGGTACGTGGATACGCTGGGGACTCGGGAGGCCCAATAACAGCCTCGGCCCGAATACAAATTATTTGTCAGGCTCCCACATATGCTCGCCACAAAAACGAACGAGCTCCTCCTGGCTCTAGCGAACACAGCGCCGCCGGCCGCTGCCACCTGGACTCGGCCGGCGCTGTTTGCCAAGCGCAGCAGCCTCTCTTCCCAATGACAATCACGGTCAAGCAGGTAACCCCAGCTCCCCAGGCCCAGCAGCCTCTCCTCAACCTCTTCATCTCTTTGTGACTCTTGCTGTTGAGCTGCTGCTGCTTGCTTCCCCATGTGGTCATGCCATTGCTGCTTGCCTGCTTGTGTATTTTATTAGCTGCATGATGCTGTACTCTGATTGAATGCTGGTGCTGCTTTTGGGTGTTGATTGTTGCCTGCTGTTAGGGGGCATGGCATCTGGGAGTGTCACCGCTAGTAGCCAATCATCAATGGGTGAGACTGAAGGGCAGCCTGATGTTAAGATTCTGCAAGTTTACTAATATCTCATCTCGTTTTCTCATTAATTATTTTATTTTAACTCTATATTACATGGCATGTTTTAATTTTTTATATATTACTGGCAGTATCCCCAAATGGTTGCTTTTGGAATGTCGAATCCTGTGTCCCCGTATGGGCATCACTGTGTCTGTGCTTCTTAGCTCACACCAGACATAACAAACTAACAATGTAATCAAATTTGATTCGACCAAGCAAAAACCGTTACAGTCGTATTACTGACTTTAAAATTTTCCCCTGAACTAAACATTAGTGAGACATAAAATGCAGGAGAATCTACACAACAAGAGCGCGCTGCGCATCCCATCAATAAAGCTCCATCAACCGTCTAACACAACAAGATGAAGATGCGAGAAATGGTTACCGCTATACCTTCCGACGACCTGGGCGAGGGTCTTGATGTAGCTATCGATGATCTCGTCGCGTGTGACATCAGGATTAGCAGCGTCGCCCGCGGGCGGCTCCATGACTACCAGCCAGTGTTCGAAGTCGCACCCATCGAGGAGGATAGTCTCCTTGGGCGGCCGGTTGCTCCAGTTGGGCGAGGAGTCCCGCAGCGACGACGTCGCCGGCTGTGTGGCGAAGCACCGCACCGCCCCGCGCGCCGCCGCCGGGACGGGCGAGGTCGCCGCCGGAAGGAGGCTGGCGGCGGCGGCGAGAGGGCGGAGGAGGAGGCGAGAGGCCGCAGCGGGGAGCGGCGATAGACGGGAGAGGAGGACGGCGCGCGATGCCATCGCCATGGGGTAAAAACCCTAGGAGATGGGTAGGGGATGAGGACGACTCGGAAGAGAGAGAGAGACGAAAGGAGATAAGGGTTTAAGCCGGTGGTGTACTGGTTAGGAATGGTTCTGGTTTCTTGAGCCGAATAATCTGGAGAGTGAGATCCAAGCCTTGACACGGCCATATGGGCTTGGGCCTGGGCATGTGCGCTATTTGTAGTAATCTGTGTGTTTTCTTTTTAGAAAAACTAAAAATCTGACGTTACTCAAAAAAATGGAAAAACTAAAAATCTGACGTTTTCCTAAAATAATCTAAAAATCTGACGCTTGCCTTAAAAAAATCTGACATCGGATGTTTAGGCATGGCAAATTTGTTTTTATGGAAAATAATATTGGCAAGCACGGCAATTTTCTAGTAAAAGATAAATTGAGACGGATTTACCTTGCTCTTTAAATAAATTTGTCATACTCGGAGAACATAATTCACGGTAAAAACGTTCGATTTACCATGGTTCAAAATCTGACATTAGATTTGTAGTGGAGTCCTTTCCTTTTTTCGTATATTCCTTTATTCAAAATGTTTTATCTCTGGAACCGTGCGTCCAAATCCTAAATAGGTTTTATCATTGAATTTCTCACATCAAGATCTTTGAAACTAGATCCCACGTTAATAGGTTCCGATAAACTTTTTTCAAAAAAACTAAAAATCAAAAACCAAAAACCAAGAAAAACAAAATCCGGTAAAAAAGGAAAGCCGGACAAAAGTGGCAACCAAAAAAAGAAGAAATTCAACGAAGAAAAAACCGGAGCCCAGGTTACGTTTTTTCACGTTTTTGTCTTTACGAAAAGCACAAATCCCCCCCCCCCCACCTCCCAAACCCAAAAAGCACATGTGTGATTTCACGAAAAGCAAATATGTGATTTTCATGGAAGCATAGGTTAGTTTCTTTTCTGAGAAGCACAACTGTGATTTTCTATGTGCTTCTCGCAAAAGCAAAACTATGCTTCTTGCGGAAGGACATTTTTTTAGAAGCAAATATGTGTTTCTCTCGAGGCACATATTTTTTTTCCTTTCCAAGAAACATAATTGTGCTTCTCATAAAAGCACGGATTTTTCTTCTTTCTCATGGAAGCAAATGTGTGCTTCCCTGAGAAGCATAGCTATCCTTTGTAAAAATAAAGTAGGAAAAATCAGGCAAAACTTAAAAAGCCGAAAAACTGAAGAAAAAAAAATCTAAAACACGAAAGCACGTACAGAAAATTTAAAAAGAAAAATCAAAATTCAGAGAGAGCGTCAGTAGGCGACACATGGCGGCTAATGGGCGCGCTCACATGTCAAGAAACTGAGGGTAACCCTTGGATAGTTGCCCCTGGTTTTTCTTTGAAAACTATATGTGTGTTGCCTCAAGTATTAGTCCGGGCTTTGCACAGGGCCGCCCTGGACTGGGACCGCCCATTTTCCAATTTTTCCTGTTTCTTTTCATTTCTATTTTCTTTTTCTTGTTTCCTTTTTCTTTCATGTTTATTTTATATTTTCCCGTTTACTTTCTTTACAAAAAAGTCAAAAATTTCAAAAACTGTTCAGAATTTTCAAAAAATTGTTCGCCTTTAAGAAAAAATTGTTTGTAACTTTAATTTATTATCTTGTCACGAAATTTATTCAAAATTTACAAAAATGTTTCCATTCTATGAAAAAATGTTCGTATTTTACAAAATCGTCCAAGAATTTCAGAAAATGTTTGTATTTATAAAAAATCATCAAAACTAAAAATATATTCGTTTTTTAAAGATATGTTCAAATATTAAAAACATGGTCACATTTGAAAAAATGTTTGCTACAGTACCTCTCAGTTTTAGATAATTGTTCGTGTTTCCAAAAACAATGTTTGAAATGTTCGCGTTTCAAAAATGTTCATAATTCAAAAAATGTTTGTTTTTTAAGAAATTTTTTCTATAAATGTTTGATTTTGATTTTTTTCTCACAACTTTGTAAAATATTCATGTTCTAAAAAATGTTAACTTTTTCCAAAAAAAATATTTTGCAGTTGTTTTAGGATTTGGCTCTGCTGTTAGCTTCATTTCATATGTCGTGCCGCCTAAATAGACACCTGCGCCCGTTAGCTCTAGTGACTAGCATCTCGTGGTATCAAGTTAGAGCCTCCGGGTTCAATCCTCGCGCCCCACTTTACCTTTAAGTTGAGCGCTACAATTTAGCTGTCAACAGTCGCCAGCTCAACTGGTTACGATCTTTGCTGTCGAAGGCGAGGTCGGAGGTTCCACTGCAGAACCATCCGTTTTTTTCTTTAATATTTCGTCCAGCTCCTGCTAATGGGTCGGTTCGTATGCGCGCTTCTTCGGCGAAGGCTCAATTATTTGCCGCAAAAGCTAGGTAAACCTATATGACGAAGCGGTGAGCTGGTTGGCCCATTAAATCTTCCTCCGGTTACAATACGGGAACCTTCTAGAAGATTTCCAAACTGGTTTTTACGTTTTGAAATTGATTCGAATTTTCTTAAATTGTACGTTTTCTAAAAACGAACTCCAGTAATTTTTAATATTTCTCAAAAAATGTTCGCGTTTCGTGAAAATGTTCACATTTCTGAAAAATGCTCGGAAATTTAAAAAATGTTCGAGCTTATCAGAAATTGTTCCCAGTTTCAAAATATGTTCATAATTTCAAATAAATGCACTTCAGAAATTATTCAGGAATTTCAAAAAATATTCCCATTCTTGAAATTTGTTCATGGAATAAAAAAATGTTCATGTCATCTAATTTTGTTCAATTTTTTTAAAAAATGTCCATCTTTTCAAAAATTGTCCCTGTTTTCAAAAAAATGTTCGTAGATTCAAATAATGACAGTTTTGAAAAAATGCCCGACTTTGAAAATTTCGATCAAAATTTTGAGAAATATTCGTGTTTCAGAAAAAAAAATCATGTTTGATATTTTTGGGGAATATAGTGGTATTGTTTTAGTTCTTTGATGTTTCGTGTTGTTTTGTAGACACAAGCGCTCGCCAGCTCTAGTTGTTTTAGGCAACTTCACGAAGCTTTATTAGGTCGTCACAATGTTTACATGGACGGAAGGAATACCATCGGGCTGACCTAACCAAACATGACGGCCAGCACCCAAATTCAAAGTATGCTTCGCTAGGTTGTGAGCATCAAAATTTGAGCTCCTAAACTAATGCACTAAATTACATGAAATAAAAGAAGAAATATGTATCCCTAATGACTGGTCCATAGACCGCATCACTACCGCACTTGACTTCATTTACCACCCCTTTACAATCTGAAGCAGCATGACTCTTGCAAGGTTCAAGTCGACAACTAGATCAAGGCCTTCTCTGACAGCCAAAGCTTCAAGTGTGGTTGGATCACCAATGTTCTTGAAAGCAAACGTTGAAGCTCTGATACGTCTCCAACATATCTATAATTTATGAAATATTCATGCCATGTTTACAACAATTTTATATGTTTTTGGTATGATTTGGATGGAACTAACCCGGACTGACGCTTTTTTTCAGCAGAATTATCGTTGTGTTGTTTTTTGTGCAGAAATAAAAGTTTTCCAAATGCAATGAAACTTTTTGACGTTTTTTTGGGTCAAAAGAGGCACTAGAAGCTTCATTGGAGGGCCAGAAGAGCCATGAGGAGGGCACAACCACCCGGGCGTGCCAGAGGGGCCTGGCTTGCCCCGATGGGTTGTGCTCACCTCGAGGCCCATCTTCGTGTGAAACCGATGCCAAAAACCCTATAAATAGAGAAACCGTCAGAAATAACCCAAGATCAGAAGTTCCGCCGCCGCAAGCCTCTGTAGCCACGAAAAACCAATCTAGACCCCATTCGGGCACCCTGTCGGAGGGGGAAATTATCACTGGTGGCCATCTTCATCATCCCGGCGGCCACCATGATGAGGAGGGAGTAGTCCCCCCTTGGGGCTGAGGGTTTGTACTAGTAGCTATGTGTTTAGTCTCTCTCTCTCTCTCGTGTTCTTGAGATATCACGATCATAATGTATCACGGACTTTGTTAATATAGTTGGATCATATAGTGTTTCTCTCTCTCTATCTTGTTGTGATGAATTGAGTTTTCCCTTTGAGATTTCATTTTATCGGATTGAATACTTTTATGGATTTAAGAGCACTTGATGTATGTCTTGCTATGAATACCCGTGGTGATAATGGGGTATCATATTGATTCACTTTATATGTGTTTTGGCACTCAACTCGCGGATTCCCGAGGTGACATTGGGGTAATCTATGCATAGGGGTTGATGCACGTTCTCGTCTTTGTTTCTCCGGTAGAAATCTTGGTTCACTCTTTGAGGTTCTTTGTGTTGGATTGAGTATTATGAATCTGAAATTGTTTGATGCATATCGTATAATCAACTCACGGATACTCGCGGTGACATTGGAGTATCTAGGTGACATTAGAGTTGGTTGATGTGTATCATATGGTGTTATTTTAGTACAAACTCTTGGTTAGATCGATCGGAAAGAATAGCTTGGTGTTATTTTAGTACGAACTCTAGGATAGATTGATCGGAAAGAATAGCTTTGAGGTGGTTCTGTATCCTACAAACAATTTCTTCTTATATTCTCCGCTAGATAGGAACTTTGGAGTGATTATTCATTGCACATTTAGGGATGGTTATATGATCCAATTATATTAGCATTATTGAGAGATTGCACTAGCGAAAGTACGGACCCTAGGCCTCATTTTCAAGCATTGCAATACCGTTTGTGCTCACTTTTGTTACTTGCTACCTTGCCGTCTTTTATTGTTCCTATTACAAAAATCAATATCTACTATCATTACTACACTTGTATCACCATCTCTTCGCCGAACTAGTGCACCTATATAATTTATCATTGTATTTGGTGTGTTGGGGACACAAGAGACTCTTTGTTATTTGGTTGCGGGGTTGTTTGAGAGAGACCATCTTCATCATTCGCCTCCCACGGATTGATAAACCTTAGGTCATCCACTTGATGGAAAGTTTCTACTGTCCTACAAAACTCTGCACTTGGAAATCCAACAAGAGTGTACAAGAATAAAGTTGCGTAGTAGACATCAAGCTCCTAGAAAACTTTCATCTCGTTCTCTGCAAATGGCACCAACAGCAACATAACTCTCCCCGCGACCTACCGCGGCATCCACATTCAGCTTTGCAAAACTTTTCGGAGGGGCGATCCATCCCGTGGGGCGCGGTGCAGCACCCCTGGTTTCTTCCTTGATTGGAGCTAAAACCTGAAGCTCGGATATATAAGCGTTGATGAAGCCATGTATCACTTGTGGTGGCTTAAGAATACCTTCATAGATGGCTTTTCTTCTGGCTCCCCAAATGGCCCAAAGTGACACTGCAAACCTGATAAAGTCTTCTGCTGCTAGAGCCCCCTGCATCGCAAATAACCACTTTTTGGAACAGCCATGTTGGTGAATGCAAAGTTGATCCAATATGGCCTTAGATGACAGACCCAAGTGCTGCGAGACATTGCGCAGTTAAGCAGCGCGTGCCTCCAAGAATCATGTGCTCCACAAAAAACACATGCTTCTGTCGTAGCCATATTCCTTCGATGTAAGACCTCACCAGAGGGAATAGAGTGTCTAGCAAGACGCCACAAAAAATACCCTGATCTTGTGCGGTACATTAGTTTTCCAAATAGCCCTCCACTCCTTGCTATCCCCCTCGCTACTAGATGATCCCACACGTCCTTCAAGCCATCCTTCTCTGCCGAATTTTGTTTGAACCAACATGTGATATGTAGATCCTATAGTAAAGTTTCCTCGAGGTTCTTCGCTCCTTGACTAGAAATCATCAATCCGCCTTGTGCACAGAGGGATCTTTAATATAGCTTCCGCATCGAAAGCAGTAAACACCGATCCAATGAGCTTCTCCCGCCAGGAAGCAGTAGCCGTTTCAATGAGGTCCAAAACCCTTTGTGGCAGGGCTTGGAGCAGTGAGGTGATTGGTCTCTTAAAACTGTCCTTGGGATCCAATTGTGGTCCCATATATTTGTAGTAGCTCCATCACCAATCCTTCTAATTATGCCTTGTGCCAATACATCTCTCCCATCTATTGTCGCTCTCCAGATTTGAGACGGGTGAGATCCCATTATGCTTCAGGTAGAGATACCCCTGGATGGTAAATAGCCTTAAGCAATCTGGCACTCAATGATTCTATTTCGTTCATCAGCTTCCAAGCTTGTCTCGACAGCAATGCTAAATTGAAAAGCTCCAAATCACGGAAGCCCATGCACCCTAGTGTTTTGGTGTGGTCATGATATCCCATGCGACCCATGCTGGTTTGCGTCTCCCACATTTGCTACCCCACCAAAATTGGCAGATGATTGATGTGACATTGTCGCAAAGCCCTCTAGGCAGTCTGAAACAAGACATGGAATAGACTGGAATTGCTTGCGCCACTGATTTAATAAGGATCTTCTTTCCTGTAGCCGATAGGAGTTTTGTATCCATCCCTTCACTTTCTCCCACACTATATCCCACAAATATTTGAAAGCGCCATTTTTTGAGTGACCCGCATCTGCTGGCATGCCAAGATAGCGCTCACTAAGGGACTCATTGTGAAAATGTTCACGTTTCTGAAAAATGCTCGGAAATTTAAAAAATATTCATGCTTTTCAGAAATTGTTCCCGGTTTCAAAATATGTTCGTAAATTCAAATAAATGCATTTCAGAAATTATTACGGAATTTCAAATAATATTCCCATTCTTGAAATTTGTTAATGGAATAAAAATGTTCATGTCATCTAATTTTGTTCAAATTTTTTAAAAAATGTCCATCTTTTCAAAAATTGTCCCTTTTTTCAAAAAAATGTTCGTTGATTCAAATAATGACCATTTAAAAAATGTTTGTAACTTCTTGAGCTTGCGTTGTTTTTTTCCTTGAAGATGAAAGGGTGATGCAACAAAGTAGAGATAAGTACTTTCCTCTGTTTGAGAACCAAGGTATGAATCCAATAGGAGGTACACGCAAGTCTCCAATCTATGCACTTGCACAAACAATCAAGCACTTGCACCCAGCGCGATAAAGGGGTTGTCAATCCCTTCACGGTTACTTGCAAGGATGAGATCTGATAGAGATAGATATAAAAGATTACTAAAACGTAAAACAAAGTAAAAACAAATAAATAGCAACAAGGTATTTTTGGGTTTTTTGGTTTATAGATCTGAAAATATATGATGGAAAATTGACCCCGGGGTCATAGGTTTCACTAGAGTCTTCTTTCTTGAAAGAAAACATACGGTGGGTGAACAAATTACTGTCGAGTAAATGATAGAAAAACGCAAAGTTATGACGATATCCAAGGCAATGATTATGAATATACGCACCACATTCGTGTCAAGTAGACCAACTCCTGCCTGCATCTACTACTATTACTCCAAACATTGATCGCTATCCAGCATGCATCAAGAGTATTAAGTTCATAAGAACGGACTAACGCCTTAAGTAAGATGACATGATGTAGAGGGATAAACTCAAGCAATATGATGAAAACCCCATCTTTTTATCCTTGATGGAAACAATACAATACGGGCCTCGCTACCCCTACTCTGTCACTGGGTGAGGACACCGCAAGATTGAACCCAAAACTAAGCACCTCTCCCATTGCAAGAAGAACCAATCTAGTTGGCCAAACCAAACCGATATTTCGAAGAGAAATACAAAGATATCAAATCATGCATATAAGAATTCGGAGAAGACTCAAATAATATTCATAGATAATCTGATCATAAATCCACAATTCACCGGATCTCGAAAAACACACCGCAAAAGAATATTACATCGGATAGATCTCAAGAACATCGAGGAGAACATTGTATTGAAGATCAAAGAGAGAGAATAAGCCATCTAGCTACTAGCAATGGACCCGTAGGTCTGTGCTAAACTACTCAAGCTTTGTCGGAAGGGCAATAGGGTTGATGTAGATGCCCTCCGTGATCGAATCCCCCTCCGGCAGGGTGCCGGAAAAGGCCCCAAGATGGGATCTCATGGGAACAGAAGGTTACGACGGCGGAAAAGTATTTTGGTGGACGCTTCTGGTCGTTTGGGAATATTTGTGAATTTATAGCGAAAGAATTAGGGTTGGAGGAGTCTAGTGGGGCCCTGAGGGCTTGTGGAGGCCTCGGGACTCTTCTAGCCCCCTCTCCAAGTCTGCTAGGTGTCTTCTGGTCCAAGAAAAATCATTGTGAAAGTTTTATTCCGTTTGATATTCCTTTTCTTTAAAATTCAAAAACAAGGAAAAAACAGAAACTGGCACTGGGCTCTAGGTTAATATATTAGTCCCAAAAATAATGTAAAATAGCATATTAATGCATATAAAACATCCAAAACAGATAATATAATAGCATGGAACAATCAAAAATTATAGATACGTTGGAGACGTATCAATGTCCGAGTTTGAAAATTTCAATCAAAAATTTGAGAAATATTTGTGTTTCAGAAAAAAAGATAATGTTTGATATTTTTTGGGAATCTAGTGGTACTGTTTTAGTTCTTTTAATGTTTCGTGTTGTTTTGTAGACACTAGAGCTCGCCAGCTCTAGTTTTTTAGGCAACTTCGCAAAGCTTTATTAGGTCGTCACAATGTATACATGGACGAAAGGAATACCATCGGGCTGGCCTAACCAAACATCATGGCGGCCAACACCCAAATTCAAGGCATGCTTCGCTAGGTTGTGAGCATCGAAATTTGAACTCCTAAACTGATGCACTAAATTACATGAAATAAAAGAAGAAATCTGTAACTTGATCTCCCTAATGACTTGTCCATAGACCGCAGCACTACCGCACTTGACTTCATTTACCACCCCTACACAATCTGAAGCAGCATGCACTCTTGCAAGGTTCAAGTCGACAGCTAGATCAAGGCCTTCGCTAACAGCCAAAGCTACAAGTGTGGTTGGATCACCAATGTTCTTGAAAACAAACGTGAAGCTCCTAGAAAACTTTCATCTCGTTCTCTAAAAATGGCACCAACGACTCCATGTCTTCCCGCGCGACCAACGGCAGCATCCACATTCAGCTTTGCAAAACTTTCTGGAGGGGCGATCCATCCCATGGGGTGTGATGCAGCACCCTTGGTTTCTTCCTTGATTGGAGCTAAAACCTGAAGCTCGGATTTATAAGAGTTGATGAAGCCATGTATCGCTTGTGGTGGCTTAAAAATACCTTCATAGATGGCTTTTCTTCTCCCTCCCCAAATGGCCCAAAGTGATACTGCAAACCTGATAAAGTATTCTGCTGCTAGAGCCCCCTGCATCGCAAATAACCACTGTTTGGAACAGCCATGTTGGTGAATGCAAAGTTGATCCAATGTGGCCTTAGATGACAGCGCCCAAGTGCTGCGAGACATTGGGCAGTTAAGCAGCGCGTGCCTCCAAGAATCATGTGCTCCGCACAAAACACATGCTCCTATCTTAGCCATATTCCTTCGATGTAAGACCTCACCAGAGGGAATATAGTGTCTAGCAAGACGCCACAAAAATACCTTGATCTTGGACGGTACATTAGTTTTCCAAATAGCCCCCCCCCCCGCTACTAGATGATCCCTCACATCCTTCAAGCCATCCTTCTCTGTGGAATTTTGTTCGAACCAACATGTGATATGCAGATCCTACAGTAAAGTTTCCTCGAGGTTCTTCGCTCCATGACCAGAAATCATCAATCCGCCTTGTGCACAGAGGGATCTTTAATATAGCTTCCACATCAAAAGCAGCAAACACTGATCGAGTGAGTGATACATCCATTTTGCATCATGTTTTCTTACTGTTATTTATAATGTTTTTATCCATAATAATGTTTTTTGGAGTAATTCTAATGCCTTTTCTCTCATAATTTGCAAGGTACACACCAAGAGGGAGAATTCCGGCAGCTGGAAATCTGGACGTGGAAAAGCTACGTCAGGCCACCTATTTTGCACAACTCCAAACAAACTGAAACTTCACGAAGATTTTTTATGGAATATATAAGAATTATTGGAGCAAATAACTACCAGAGGGGGCCAACCAGGTGGGCACAACCCACCTGGGCGCGCCAGGGAGCCCAGGCGTGCCCTGGTGGGTTGTGCCCTTCACGGCCCACCTCCGGTGCCCATCTTCTGGTATATAAGTCATTTTTACCTAGAAAAAATAAGAATGAGACTTTCGGGACGGAGCGTCGCCGTCTCGAGGCGGAACTTGGGCAGGAGCATTTTTGCCCTCCGGCGGAGCGATCCCGCCGGGGGAACTTCCCTCTCGGAGGGGGAAATCATCGTCATCATCATCAACAACAACTCTCCCATCTTGGGGAGGGCAATCTCCATCAACATCTTCAACAGCACCATCTCATCTCAAACCCTAGTTCATCTCTTGTGTTCAATCTTGTTACCAGAACTATAGATTGGTGCTTGTGGGTGACTAGTAGTGTTGATTACATCTTGTAGTTGATTACTATATGGTTTATTTGGTGGAAGATTATATGTTCAGACCCATTATGCTATTTAATACTCCTCTGATCATCAGAATGTTTATCATTTGTGAGTAGTTACTTTTGTTCTTGAGGTCACGGGAGAAATCATGTTGCAAGTAATCATGTGAATTTAATATGTGTTCGATATTTCGATAGTATGCATGTTGTTATTCCCTTAGTGGTGTCATGTGAACGTCGACTACATGACACTTCACCATATTTGGGCCTAAGGGAATGCATTGTGGAGTATCAATTAGATGATGGGTTGCGAGAGTGACAGAAGCTTAAACCCCAGTTTATGCGCTATTCCGTAAGGGACCGATTGGATCCAAAAGTTTAATGATATGGTTAGAATTTATTCTTCATACTTTTCTCGTAGTTGCGGATGCTTGCGGTAGGGTTAATCATAAGTAGGAGGTTTGTTCAAGTAAGAACAGCACCTAAGCACCGGTCCACCCACATATCAAATTATCAAAGTAGCGAACACGAATTAAACCAACATGATGAAACACTAGTAGAAAACTGGGCTTTGGTCACAGGGCAATATTCACATTAGTCCCGGTTCAGTCACGAACCGGGACTAATGTGAGCATTGGTCCCGGTTCGTGCGGCCAGGGGCCTGCCGGGCCTCGTGGGGGCATTGGTCCCGGTTCGTCCGGACCCTTTGGTCCCGGTTGGTAGGACAAACCAGGACCAATGGGCCACGCTCCTGGCCCACCACCCTTTAGTCCCGGTTCATACCACAAACCGGGACTAAAGGGCTGGTCCTATTTGCGACCAGTGTTTAGTCCCACCTCGCCAACCGAAGGGCGCTCACACCAGTTTATAAGCCCGTCCCTCTATGCCTTGTTGAGCTTCTCTTAAAGTGAAAATAGATGCCCTTATACAGGGAATTTCACCTAAATTCACAGTAAATTGAAATTTACTGTGAATTTAGGTTTAATTTTCTCTATAAGCGCATCTATGTTCATTTTTTTATATTTATAAAATAAATAAACCTTAATAAAATAAAATAAAATAAACTATAGTAACTACAATAAATAAACCTTAATAAATTAAGTAAAAAATAGCAGCAGTAAAATAAATAAAAATAGCAGCAGTAAAATAAATAAAAATAAAATAATTAAAGTAAAATACATAAGTAATTAGAAATAAAATAAATAGTTTTTTGTTGTAAGTAGAAACAAAACAAAACAAACAAAGCAAAAGAGAAAAAAAAACACGAGCCATCAACTCCATAACCGCCATATCTGGGATAGAGAAGGGCGATCCCTTGGACTGGGATTCACATACAGTTGCCCGTAACATCTACCATTCGAGCCTAGCAGGTGGAACTCGGATCTGTCAACAGTGTCAAAGCGGCAAATAGCAGGCGGAGGAGAAGCCACCGATGTCATGTGTAGATCCCTTCTAGGTCTTGCGGATCGTGCTATTACAGCAATTTGGTTGGTTGATCCCAAAAAAAAGGATTTTGGTTGGTTTTCTTGAAGCCCTAGCTTGTTGTGCCGTCCTATTCTCTCAATGCAATTTAGCAAATGCTACTACAGTACAGTAAAGGGCACAAAGAAAAAGCACGCAGTGAAGGAAAATACCTCCATATCAAAGCTGCTACTTATCTTGTTGGTTATCAGGATGTGGATATGTAGAATTTTCTCTAGCCACGGCAACAGACATGCATTCATCGAGGGGGTTCACTACAGAACAAAACAAATGCTGACGTTAGTTGTTGAGGGTACGTTTGACATCCCTGAGAGACTAGATAATGAAAAGATGAATCGTCAAACCTGGATGAACAAAGACGCTACCAAGTGGATGAATCTGATGGCCTGTCCTCCCTTGAAGATCATGCGTCCTCCCTTGAAGGCGCCACCAGGGCCATGGACGCCTCATACACCGCCACCGACGTGTTGTAGTGATGAGGTATCATGCAGGATCTGACACAGGATCACCTTCAGGCAAGATGAATAGGTCTTCAGGGGCACGACGGCAGCGGCGGTGCCATGGCCGGGACTGGTGACGACGGCGGCGGCGAGCGAGCGGGAGGGTGGCGGCGGCTGCGTGCGAGTGGGAGGCCGGAGGATCACCACTCATTGTGCTCGACATATCACTACAAGAAACCTGTTAATCCATGACGGATTTCTAATGGCATTTTTGGAAACTCTCATCGATGACCTGGTAAAACCCCACAAGCCCGGTGAAAGCCCGTCTAACCGTTCCCGTATAAAAACTTAACCCTAAATTCCCTCCACGGCCCCTGCATCGTGTCCCACAGCATGTCGCCACCCCTCGTCCCTCCCACAGCTCGTAAACCTTAATAAAATAAAATATAGTAACTAGAATAAATAAACCTTAATAAATTAAGTAAAAATAGCAGCAGTAAAATAAATAAAAATAGTAGCAGTAAAATAAATAAAAATAAAATAATTAAAGTAAAATACATAAGTAATTAGAAATAAAATAAATAAGTTTTTTGTTGTAAGTAGAAACAAAACAAAACAAATAAAGCAAAGAGAAAAAAACAGAGGAAAAAAATTATGCCACCTACTGGGCCACCACGGCCTGAATACGACTAGAAACCCATCCATGGGCCAGGATTCAGGCCCGCAGAAGGCCCAGTAGGCCCCACAGGCAAAGAGAACAGTTAGGCCCGAAAGCCAGCAGTTGAGAGGAGTTCAAGAGGGTGGGCGCAGCAGCGCTTATAAACCACTCTCGAGCTCTCTCAACTAGCGAGGTGGGACTAAACTTTTGACGCGGGCAGCACAAGGCCTTTGGTCCCGGTTGGTGCCACCAACCGGGACTAAAGGGGGCATTGGTCCCGGTTCGTGGCACCAACCGGGACCAAAGGCCTTTAGTCCCGGTTGGTGCCACCAACCGGGACCAATGAGTTCCCTATATATACCCCATCGCCACAGCAGAGCACTCCAGAGTGCTCTGTTTTTTCTGGCCGGCGAGGGGAGGGCATTTGGGTGCTCTAGCTCACCTCCTATGCACATGAGGTGTTCGATGAAATGTCTGAGCCACACTAGTTAATCTTTGTCCTCTCGAAACTCGACCTCCGAGCTCCATTTTCCCCGAGATTTGTCTAGGTTTAGCGGTCCGTCACGTCCCGTCCCCGTCTTCACCGCCGTCGATCGCCCGCGCCGATCTCGTCGCCAGCACCACCGTGGTGAGCCTCTTGTTCTTATCTTCTTTCTGAAAGGAAAAAATTCTTACTTTAGATAGTTACTTGTCTAATTTTGTTACTTTTATTATTCCTTCTTATTACATAGTGCGATGGTTTTGGTATCCGCCCCCGTCGGCCCTCGTCCTGTCTATGATTCGGATGTGGTATATATTATCTTTTTATAACTATTTGGTTCATTTATTGTTTATGACAAATATACCGACCAACGTGACATAGATTTTATTTATCTAGGAGGTGGTTGAACCGGAAATTCTAACCGACCCTATTGTCGAGAGGTTAAATTTAGTTGAAGAAGAAAACAATTACTTGAAGGAAAAAATAAAAAAAATTGAGGAGGAGAAGATGATATTGGAGTTGCATGTTGCGGATGTCGTCGATGATCACAAGATCAAGATGGATGCAATGCGCTTGAAGATTAGAAAGATTAGAAAATATGCCATTCATACCGAGGCTTGGTATCATTATGCCGTTGGATCAATTGTTACCTTGGTTGCGATTATGATCGCATTTGTTTTCGCATTGAAATGTTTTACATAGTTTCAATGTATGGTTTAATTAATTAGATGCTCTGGAGAGCTATATATATGTTGTTAGATGAGAACTATGTATGTACTTTGGTTCTAATGTGATGATGAACTTCTATTAATTTGGTCACTTAATTATCTATTCATGATGTTCTGTAATGGTTTTTGACACACTTAATTATATATAATGCACGCAGATGAACCGGCAATGGATGTACGGTGACAGACACACCTCCGAGTACATTAAGGGCGTGCATGATTTTCTCGAAGTGGCTGAGGCAAACAAGCAGAATGGTTTTATGTGTTGTCCATGCCCTATATGTGGGAATACGAAGTCTTACTCTGACCGGAAAATCCTTCACACCCACCTGCTTTACAAGGGTTTCATGCCACACTATAATGTTTGGACGAGGCACGGAGAAATAGGGGTTATGATGGAAGACGGCGAAGAAGAAGAGGACGATGACAACTATGTGCCCCCTGAATACGGTGATGCTGCAACGGGGGAAGCTGCTGAAGATCAAGAGGAACCAGACGATGTGCCCAATGATGCTGCAAGGGGGGAAGCTGCTGAAGATCAAGAGGAACCAGTGCCCGATGATGATGATCTCCGCCGGGTCATAGTCGATGCAAGGACGCAATGCGAAAGTCAAAAGGAGAAGCTGAAGTTCGATCGCATGTTAGAGGATCACAAAAAAGGGTTGTACCCCAATTGCGAAGATGGCAACACAAAGCTCGGTACCGTACTGGAATTGCTGCAGTGGAAGGCAGAGAATGCTGTGCCTGACAAAGGATTTGAGAAGCTATTGAAAATATTGAAGAAGAAGCTTCCAAAGGATAACGAATTGCCCGACAGTACATACGCAGCAAAGAAGGTCGTATGCCCTCTAGGATTGGAGGTGCAGAAGATACATGCATGCCCTAATGACTGCATCCTCTACCGCGGTGCGTACAAGGATCTGAACGCATGCCCGGTATGCGGTGCATTGCGGTATAAGATCAGACGAGATGACCCTGGTGATGTTGACGGCGAGCCCCCCAGGAAGAGGGTTCCTGCGAAGGTGATGTGGTATGCTCCTATAATACCACGGTTGAAACGTCTGTTCAGAAACGAAGAGCATGCCAAGTTGATGCGATGGCACAGTGAGGACCGTAAGAAAGACGGGAAGTTGAGAGCACCCGCTGACGGGTCGCAGTGGAGAAAAATCGAGAGAAAGTACTGGGCTGAGTTTGCAGCTGACCCAAGGAACGTATGGTTTGGTTTAAGCGCGGATGGCATTAATCCTTTCGGGGAGCAGAGCAGCAATCACAGCACCTGGCCCGTGACTCTATGTATGTATAACCTTCCTCCTTGGATGTGCATGAAGCGGAAGTTCATTATGATGCCAGTTCTCATCCAAGGCCCTAAGCAACCCGGCAACGACATTGATGTGTACCTAAGGCCATTAGTTGAAGAACTTTTACAGCTGTGGAATGGAAACGGTGTACGTACGTGGGATGAGCACAAACAGGAGGAATTTAACCTGCACGCGTTGCTGTTTGTAACCATCAACGATTGGCCCGCTCTCAGTAACCTTTCAGGACAGACAAACAAGGGATACCACGCATGCACGCACTGTTTAGATGACACTGAAAGTATATACCTGGACAAAAGCAGGAAGAATGTGTACCTGGGCCATCGTCGATTTCTTCCGACCAACCATCAATGTCGAAAGAAAGGCAAGCATTTCAAAGGCGAGGCAGATCACCGGAAGAAGCCCGCCATGCGTACCGGTGATCACGTACTTGCTATGGTCAATGATTTACACGTAATCTTTGGAAAGGGTCCCGGCGGACTAGCTGTTCCGAATGACGCTGAGGGACACGCACCCATGTGGAAGAAGAAATCTATATTTTGGGACCTACCCTACTGGAAAGAGCTAGAGGTCCGCTCTTCAATCGACGTGATGCACGTGACGAAGAACCTTTGCGTGAACCTGCTAGGCTTCTTGGGCGTGTATGGGAAGACAAAAGATACACCTGAGGCACGGGAGGACCTGCAACGTTTGCACGAAAAAGACGGCATGCCTCCGAAGCAGTATGAAGGTCCTGCCAGCTACGCTCTTACGAAAGAAGAGAAAGAAATCTTCTTTGAATGCCTGCTCAGTATGAAGGTCCCGACTGGCTTCTCGTCGAATATAAAGGGAATAATAAATATGCCAGAGAAAAAGTTCCAGAACCTAAAGTCTCATGACTGCCACGTGATTATGACGCAACTGCTTCCGGTTGCATTGAGGGGGCTTCTACCGGAAAACGTCCGATTAGCCATTGTGAAGCTATGTGCATTCCTCAATGCAATCTCTCAGAAGGTGATCGATCCAGAAATCATACCAAGGCTAAGGAGTGATGTGGCGCAATGTCTTGTCAGTTTCGAGCTGGTGTTCCCACCATCCTTCTTCAATATCATGACGCACGTCCTAGTTCATCTAGTCGACGAGATTGTCATTCTGGGGCCCGTATTTCTACACAATATGTTCCCCTTTGAGAGGTTCATGGGAGTCCTAAAGAAATATGTCCGTAACCGCGCTAGGCCAGAAGGAAGCATCTCCATGGGCCATCAAACAGAGGATGTCATTGGGTTTTGTGTTGACTTCATTCCTGGCCTTAAGAAGATAGGTCTCCCTAAATCGCGGTATGAGGGGAGACTGACTGGAAAAGGCACGCTTGGAGGGGGGACTCAATAATATGCAGGGACGGATATTCTTGGTCTCAAGCACACTACACAGTTCTACAGAACTCTACCTTGGTGACCCCGTATGTCGATGAACACAAGAACAGTCTGCGCTCCAAACACCCGGAGCAGTGTGACGACTGGATTACATGTGAACACATCAGGACTTTCAGCAGTTGGTTGGAAACACGTCTCAGAGGTGACACCACTGTTTGTGATGAGTTGTACTCGTTGTCCAGGGGACCATCTTCGACTGTATTGACTTACAAAGGATACGAGATAAATGGGAATACATTTTACACGATCGCCCAAGATCAAAAGAGCACCAACCAAAACAGCGGTGTCCGCTTTGATGCAGCAACCGAGAGGGGAAAGGACACATATTATGGTTACATAATGGACATATGGGAACTTGACTACGGACATGATTTTAAGGTCCCTTTGTTTAAGTGCAAATGGGTCAATCTGTCAGGAGGCGGGGTACAGGTAGACCCACAGTACGGAATGACAACAGTGGATCTGAACAATCTTGGGTACACTGACGAACCGTTCGTCCTAGCCAATGATGTGGCACAGGTTATCTATGTGAAGGACATGTCTACCAGACCGAGGAAAAGAAAAGATAAGGAAGCGAATACATCATACGATGAGCCAAAGCGCCACATAGTTCTTTCAGGAAAAAGGGACATTGTGGGAGTGGAGGGCAAGACAGACATGTCTGAAGATTATGAAAAGTTTCATGAAATTCCTCCCTTCAAAGTCAAGGCTGACCCAAGCATCCTGATAAACGATGAAGATTATCCATGGTTACGGCGCAATAAGCAAATGACACAAGCGAAGAAAAAGTGAAGACTTTCTCCCGCAACTATTATGATGATACCATGCCAACTTTGTAATAGACGAGTATGATACCATTGTCCGTTTTGTACAAGAAGTGCATCTAGTTTTTGCCGTAACCCTCTCAACTTTCTTGCACATGCTATGTGGATGAAATGATGATACCATGCCAACTTTCAACCTTTTCAGAGTTCATTTGAAATGCTTTTCAATTTTAGGGTCTTATAGCTCAAAATAATTAGTAAATGCATGAAAAATAACAGGCCAAAAATTAAAAATTATGCCACCTACTGGGCCACCACGGCCTGAATACGATTAGAAACCCATCCATGGGCCAGGATTCAGGCCCGCAGAAGGCCCAGTAGGCCCACAGGCATGTACAGAGAGGTTAGGCCCGTAAGCCTGCTTTAGAGAGGAGCTCGACAGCTCAGGCGCACCGCACCTTATAAACAGGTGCGGCTCTCTCTTAGCTAGCGAGGTGGGACTAAACTCACCACCACGCCGCTGTGCAAGGCCATTGGTCCCGGTTGGTGGCACGAACCGGGACCAATTCCACCCTTTGGTCCCTGTTGGTGCCACGAACCGGTACTAATGAGGCTGTGGCCCCACGAGCACCTTTAGTACCTGTTCGTGGCACGAACCGGTACTAGAGTTTCTTACTAAGCAGTTTTTTAGTCCCACCTCGCTAGCTGAGAGGCACTAGGAGCGGTTTATAAGCCCTGAGTGCAGAGACGATGAAGAAGAGGCGCAATGCTCACGTTGCTTAGCTTCAAGCCTTGAGGAATAAGGTAGACTGCATCGAGCTATGTGCAGTGCAGTCTACACTATTCCGAAAGGCTTGAAGCAAATCAACGAGCATTGCGCCTCTTTTTTATTTTTAATAACTTATTACAACTCCGGACTTCTTGTGTTCCGACAAAATAAAATAAACTTTAATAAAATTTATGAAACTAAAATTAACAAAGTATTTTCTGTTCAAAACATTATAAGAAACCTCTATTATTATTGAAACTAAAATCATATAAAATTGATGCAACTAAAATTATCGAAGTATTTTCTGTTCAAAATCATTAAAAGCAAAAAGAATTTTCATAAAGAACTTTTTTTGATAGAAACTTTAATAGCAAAAAGAATTATCATAAAGTAAAATAAATAAGTAATTAGAAACAAAATAAAATAAAATAAATAAGTTTTTGTTGTAAGTAGAAACAAAACAAAATAAATATAGCAAAAAAGAAAACAAAAAAACTAAATACAGCAAAAAGAATTTTCATAAAGAACTAATGGCACTAATAGAAAGTTTATATTTTTTCTAAAACTAATGGCACTAACAGACAGTTTATAATTTTGCTGACCTAAAAGCAAAAAGAATTAAAAATAAAGCAAAAACAAAAGAAAATAAATAATGCAAAAACAAAACAAAAAACTGAAAAAAACTATTTTTATAGTAAAGTTAATCACAAACTTGTGATTCACACAAATTTCATAGAATTCAAATTTTAACTATTTAAATTTGAAAACTAATGGCACTAACAGAAAGTTTATAAATTTTCTGACCTAAAAGCACAAAGAATTAAAAAATAAAGCAAAAAACAAAAGAAAATAAATAATGCAAAAAACAGAACCAAAAAACTGGAAAAAAATTAAAAAAACTGCCACCTATTGGGCCACCACGGCCTGAATACGACTAGAAACCCAACCTGGGCCAGGATTCAGGCCCGCAGAAGGCCCAATAGGCCCACAGACAGCACAGTGTGACATTAGGCCCGTAAGCCTGCATTTGAGAGGAGCTCGAGAGGGCAGCCGCAGTGGGGCTTATAAACCACTCCGAGCCCCTCTCAACTAGCGAGGTGGGACTAAACTTTTGGCCGCGGGCAGCGCAAGGCCTTTGGTCCCGGTTGGTGGCACCAACCGGGACTAAAGGGGGCATTGGTACCGGTTCGTGGCACCAACCGGGACCAATGCCCCCCTTTAGTCCCGGTTGGTGCCACCAACCGGGACCAAAGGCCGCCGCTTCCCGCCCTTTGCGCTGCTGAAAAGGGACCTTTGGTCCCGGTTGGTGGCACCAACCGGGACTAAAGGGTGGCATTGGTCCCGGTTGGTGCCACGAACCGGGACCAATGCCCTTGCTATATAACCAGGACTTGTGAAAATTTCACATCTCCCTCGCCTCCCTCGCCAGTTGCCCCCGCCGCCAGGCTGCCCAAATCGCTCGCGCGCTCCTCGTCGCCGTCGCCGCCGCCGGCCGCCATCCCCGTCTCCCCGTGCCCCTGCCCCGCGCCCGAGCCCACGCCGGCCGCCGCCCCGTGCCCCTGCCCCGTCCCCGAGCACGCACGGCCGCGCCCCTGCGCCCCGGCCCGCCCCCACCATTGTCGTCGTCGCCGGCGCCCGCCCCCACTGCCGCCCCTGCCTCGACGCCGCCCCTCCTCCCCGTTCGGTCCGGCTCCGGCGACCCCCTTTCCTCCCTGTCCCCTCGATCCTCTTCATATAATTTTTTCATATAATTTTTTTTCATATAATTTTTTTTCATATGCATATGTTGATTATATGGATGGATGGATGATGTATATGTTCATTATATGGATGGATGGATGATGTATGCTTTTTTTCATATAATTTTTTTAGGCAGATTTTTAGAATTTTTTAGGCAGATTTTTAGAATTTTTTGTGTATGTATGTTATGTTTATATGTATGTATGTATGTTCATATGTATGTATGTTTATATGCAAAGCATATGCAAAGAAAATGTATGAATGGTCATATGCAAAGAAAAATGTATGTATGGTCATATGCAAAGAAAATGTATGTATGTATGTTCATATGAAAGAAAAATGTATGTATGTTCATATGCATATGCAAAGAAAATGTATGTTCATATGCATATGCAAAGAAAATGTATGTTCATATATATGATGATATGTTCATATAAAAAGGAAAATAAGAAGAGGAAGAAAGGAGAAGAAGAGGAGAGGAAGAAGAGGAGAAATAAATAAGAAGAGGAAAAAAGAAGAAAAAGAAGAGGAGAAGAAGAAAGGAATAGAAGAGAAGAAGAAAAAATAGAAAAATTCTATTTTTTCTTCTTCTCTCCTCTATTCCTTTCTTCTTCTCCTCTTTTTTTCTTCTTTTTTCTTCGATCTTCTCCTCTATTCCTTTTCTTCTTCTCCTCTTTTTATTTCTTCTTCGTTTTCTTATGTTTTATCGGGTCTGTCGTCGTCGATATACCCCTCTCCCGATAACTTCAACACGAGGGGGGTCGATATACCCCCTCCCCGCCGATAATATTATTTTCCCATGTACGTATGTCGTCGTTGTCGATATAACCCCCTCCCGATAACTTCAACACGTGGGGGGGGGTCGATATACCCCCTCCCCGATAACATTATTTTCCCATGTATGTATGTCGTCGTTGTCGATATATATAACTCCCTCCCAGATAACTTCGACATGATGGACGGTCGATATTTATACCCCCTCTCGACCGTGATAACTTATACCACGGGAGCACCCCCCGGCCCTCTCGCTCGACCAAAACTCTCGAGGACACCCAAACCCTAGAAAAAAACGATGTCGGTCTCCTACCCCCTCCCGCCGCGCCCCTACCCTTGAAGCGTTGCCTAGGCCACCCCAAACCCGGAATAAGCTAGGTCTACGTTTGCACTAATATATCCACCTGCTGTCATGTTTGTGTAATAATTGCCATGTTGTAATATTTGCAGAAACAATGGAGCACGGACGAGATGAGCAAGCAGAAGAGGTGTTGGGGGACATAATCTTAGCCGGAGGTGATATCTTGTCGTATCTTAACGACAATGATGGTCTGGAAGAACAGGGTGAAGAAGCAGGCTACGGTGATCGAAGAGTGGAGGAGGAAAGACATGATTATGATGGCTCCGGTGACCCAATGCTGGTGCAAGAAGGAGCCCGTGGTGACGGCTCCGGTGACCGAACAGAGTCCGGCCAGGTAAATATATTAGTTAAGCCTGTGCTGACTAGCTAATTGATGCATTCATTGTTTTGGTATGTACACATATTAATTAACACTCGTCTTTCTTCTTTTTTCTAGCCCTCCGGATCGAGCACAACTTCGGTAAAGAGACGAGGCCCGAAGAGAAAGTTGCGCTCGGATGAAAGGTTTGAGATCACAGCAATCGCGCGCGACGGCCAACCGATTGAACCCCTCCGGACAAAGGATGCATTTGCTGCTCAGTGCGGGGTTCTAGTTAGGGACAAGATCCCGATCAGCATCCACCAATGGTATAAGCCTAAGAAGGAAGACCCTGAGGTGTCTTATGTCAATGATATGCAGAAAGATGATCTTTGGACTGAGCTGAAGGCAAATTTCACCCTACCGCCAGAGGAGGATCCGGAGAAGCCAGTTATAGAGCAATTAATCAAGTCTCATGCTCTTAAGAAGATGGCAGACCTATTCAGGAGGTGGAAGAATGAGCTGAAAACGTTTGTCGACAAAGAAGAGACACCAGAATTCATCGGCCGGTATGAGAAGATCAGAGATCACTGGCCCGCATTTGTGGCCCACAAGACATCGGAAAAGAGTAAGAAGATGTCAGCGACAAACAAGAAGAATGCTGCGAAGAAGAAGCTTCACCATCGCACGGGGTCAGGTGGCTACCTCAAAGCCCGACCTAAGTGGGCCAAGGCTGAGAATGATCTGCTTGAAAAAGGGATCGAACCACAGACAATGAACTGGACAGACCGTTGCCGGACTTGGTTCTTCGGGGCTGGCGGAACCTTGGACCCTGTATCAGGGAGGTGCGTTTGGACGAACGAGCTTTTGAGAATACCAGTCAAGAAGATTCAGCAATATATCGATAGAGCGCAGGAAGGGACGTTCGTTCCAGACAGAGAGAACGACGAGCTCACAATGGCCCTCGGGAATCCTGAGCACCCTGGACGGACACGAGGCACGCCAGGCTCCGTTCCGTGGAAGGCTGGTTTTCCGGACGCGGGCGGTTACAAAAGCCAGGAGAGGAGGAAAAAAGTGGAGCAGATCCAAATTCAGAAGCTGCACGAAAGGGTTCAAGCGCTAGAGGAACGAGACGGCAATCGACATGCCGAAACTGCCCCCGAAGCTACACCGCCATCTCAGCGGAGAAGCAGCGTGGCTTCCACCGAGCTGCTTCAGCTGGAGCATGCGGCTCCTGCTAGCTACCCCGTGGATGCTATCACGGAGTCTCAACATTGCCACCTTATGGCGGAATGGCAGAACTTCAAAGTCAAGGCGGCTGTTGGCTCTGTTTTACCTCCTGAACCCGGCGCAACCTACCACTGCCGGCCGATTCCAGAAGGATATGCTAGGGTGATGGTGGATGAAATAACGGAGGGATTTGAGGAGCTCCAGCTTGACCACCCTACCGGTGAAGGGGAGACTCGGCTGGGTTCTGCTCTGAAGACTCCATGCCTATGGCGGAAGGAGCTCATCAAGCTTCCGAACTGGACGGCTCCGGCGAGTAAGGGCACTCCGCCTCCTCCTCCGCCTCCTCCTCCGGCGAGTGATCAGGGCACTCAGCCTCCTTCTCCGGCGCGTGGCGGCACTCCGCCTCCTTCTCCGCCAGCGCCGGCGCGCCAGAGCAGCCAGCCTCCTCCTTCTCCGCCTCGTCAGCAAGGGCGGAAGAGACCCGCCGCCGCTGCGGCTGCTCCGGCGCGTCGTAGTCCTTCTCCTCCGCCTCGTAAGCAAGGAAAGAAGACAGCCGCAGCCGCTCCGTCTGCTCTGCCGGCGTCTAGCAGTACAGCTGCCAGAGGCGGGAGGCAATACAGATTCGGTCCTTCTCTGAAGACTCCAGAGAAGTTACCATACGAGAGGACCGAGGAGGAAACCAGGAAGATCGTGCGAGCCGAAGTGACAAACTTCTTTGAAGGGGTGAAAGCAAAGAAACATCCACCTCCGGAGGAGAAGGTAGATCCGGTGAAAGCAAAGCGCACTCTGGCTGCCCTGACAAAACCACCAAAGTCTCCGCCGAGAGGCAACTATGAGCGCATTCTTGCAAAGACATATGCCGAAGCGGAGCGGTCGGGAAGTACTGTCAGTGATAAAAGGTTAAAAGAACGACGAGCTGGGAAAAAAATTGCCCAGCTCGGCGAACAAGCGAACCAATCGTGCCCCCCGCTCAAGGTGTCAAAAGACATCGTCGCTAATGATCCGAGTATGGTGCCCGGTTATAGCAATCTTGGAGATTACCTGCCCGACGATGTACATTATGAAATCATGGAGGTGGACGAACACAAATACCATTACGGGAAGCCTCTCGTCAAAGATGAAAGATCTCTAAGCACGATGATGCGAAGACTACATGATTGGTACATGAAAACCTGCAGAGAGTCTGATGGGATGGATACTTTGACGCTGAGAGTTAAACCGGAGCATGACCTCGTTGGAATTGATCTGCTGAATGTTCCATTTGAGGATTTCTTCCAGTTTTACAATCAAAAGGCCCTCGATAAAACAACGATCACTTGCTACTGTCTGTAAGTAGTACTACTTCTGTCATTAAGTCTCTCTATATAGGTCAGCTCTTTCATTGCATGTATTTATACTTATCCTCACTATATTATGCAGATTGAAGATCGCCGAATTGAAGAAAAGACAAATCGGTGATATTGGGTTCATTAACACAAATCTCATAGATGCATATACGGTTGAAAAACATCCCAAAGAAGCCGAGGCCAACTTGCTACAATCGTTGGTATTAAATCAAAACAAAGATATAATACTCTTTCCTTACAACTTCAAGTGAGTGTTACTGTCTTGTGCATATTCGGTTTCCCTTATTAGTCCAGGTTATGGTAATGTAATTGATGACTTATGCATGCATGCGCAGCTTCCACTATATTCTCCTAGAGATTAAGCTTGAGGAGGGAGTAGTAACCGTCTTAGACTCGAGACGAAAAGATCCCCAGGACTATGCGAACATGACTCAAATGCTCGAGAAGTAAGTTAAATCGATCATTATCCACCATATCAGCAACTTTGTTCATTTCCTGATATCAAGTAATTGTTTTCTTTGTCTGGCAGGGTTTGGAGAAAATTCACCTCAAAAGCTCCGGGACTGCCGAAGAAGCTGCAATTTAATCACCCGAAAGTAAGTACTATAGTAGCATGTTCCGCGCATCTCCTAGTGATTCAAGCGCTAGTTTCATCAATACCATTTAGCATGCTTGCTTATCAGTTTGATTGACCTCTATTTCTTGTAAAGTGGTTGTGGCAGGAACCCGGGAATAATTACTGTGGATACTACGTTTGCGAGTCCATCCGCTACACGACCTGTGAGCGGGGCTACACTGAAGAACAATATGAAGTGCGTAAGCAATAATATTCACAATTTTATTTTATTACCATCATTTGTGTTGAGTTTCATTTATTCATATATATATGTATTGACCCCCTTCTTCAAATTAGATGTTTCGGAAGCGGGATGAACTCCTAGCACCAGATCGTATGCGAGGAATTCAAGAGGAATTGGCGGCATTCTTCCTTGACCACGTGATCGCTGAAAACGGAGAATACTATGTGGACCCTGTGTTCCTACAATTTAATTAGGAGATTGTATTGTAAGAGATAATTATTGTATATATGTAGCCGGTAGTGTCGGATAGATATACGAGAACTTGTTGTTCGACCAATATCTCGGAGAAGGAGAGGTGGTCGATATCACTTCTCTCTGTATGCATATGTTCATGACGATCTTCTGTTTCCTTCATTTGATTACTAGCTAGCGTGTCTACTCCTCTCCATACGTATATAGTACGTAGCGTCGACCAAGCACGGAGATAAGAGAGGACACTTCTCTCTATTAATTAGCTAGCTAACAGAATATATGAAACACCTAAATTAACCCCCCAAAACCCCTAAACCACCCCCTTTCAAAAAAAACAAAAACCTCAGCTCCTGCCAGCTGCTGACACGTGGATGCCTATTGGTCCCGGTTGGTGACACCAACCGGGACAAAAGGCCCTGCCTATTGGTCCCGGTTGGTGGCACCAACCGGGACCAAAGGCCCTCCTGCCTGGGCTCCCCGCACCGGCCACGTGGACGCCTTTAGTCCCGGTTCGTGTAAGAACCGGGACTAAAGGGCTAGGGCATTAGTAACGACCCTTTAGTCCCGGTTCCAGAACCGGGACTAAAGGCCCTTATGAACCGGGGTAAAAGCCCCTTTTCCTACTAGTGAAAGTGACTAGATGAAATTCCCATGTACCCTCAAGAACGCTTTGCTTATCATAAGAGACCGTTTTGGCCTGTCCTTTGCCTCAAAAGGATTGGGCTACCTTGCTGCATATTTGTTACTACTATCGTTACTTACTCGTTACAAATTATCTTGCTATCAAACTACTCCGCTACTTACAATTTCAGCACTTGCAGACATTACCTTACTGAAAACTACTTGTCATTTTCTTCTGCTCCTCGTTGGGTTCGACACTCTTACTTATTGAAAATAGCTACAATTGATCCCCTATACTTGTGGGTCATCAAGGATATTTTCTGGCGCCATTGCTGGGGAGTGAAGCGCCTTTGGTAAGTGAAATTTGGTAAGGAAACCTTTATATAGTGTGCTGAAATTTATTGTCACTTGTTACTATGGAAAACAATCCTTTGAGGGGTTTGTTCGGGGTATCTTCACCAAGTCCGGGACCACAATTAGCTACCCCTCAATCTACTGCACCTACTGAAAATATTGAATATGAAATTCCTTGGGGTATGATAGAACAACTCCTAGCTAATCCTTATGCAGGAGATGGAAACGAACATCCTGATGTGCATTTGATATATGTAGAACAAATTTGTGGATTGTTCAAGCTTGCAGTTTTACCTGGAAATGAAGTTATGAAAAAGGTTTTCCCTTTATCTCTGAAGGGAAAATCATTGGCATGGTATAGGCTATGTGATGATATTGGATCATGGAATTGGAATCGTTTTAAATTGGAATTCCACCAAAAAATTTATCCTATGCATCTAGTTCATCATGATCGGAATTATATATATAATTTTTGGCCTCGTGAAGGAGAAAGTATCGCTCTAGCTTGGGGGAGGCTTAAGTCAATGTTATATTCATGCCCCAATCATGGGCTCTCAAGAGAAATTATTATCCAGAACTTTTATGCTTGGCTTTCTCGTAATGATCAAACCATGCTCGATACTTCTTGTGCTGGTTCTTTTATGAAGAAGACTATTGAATTCCGGTGGCATCTTTTGGAAAGAATTAAACACAACTCTCTGAAGATTGGGAACTCGAGAAGGTAAAGAGTCAGGTATTAAACTTAAGTATGATTGTGTTAAATCTTTTATGAATACCGATGCTTTTCAAAAGTTTAGCACTAAATATGGACTTGACTCTAAGATAGTAGCCTCCTTTTGTGAACCATTTGCTACTCATGTTGAACTCCCTAAGGAGAAGTGGTTTAAATATCACCCACCTATTAAAGAAGAAATTAAAGAACCGGTACCAGTTAAAGAAGAAACTATACTTTATAATGTTGATCCAGTTGTTCCTTCTGCTTATATTGAGAAACCACCTTTCCCTGTTAGGATAAAGGAGCATGCTAAAGTTTCAACTGTGGTTAACAAAAACTATATTAGAACACCTAAACCTGATGAACAAATTAAAGTAGAACCTTGCATTTCTATGGTTAAAGATCTCTTGGAAAAAGATATTGCTGGGCATGTTATTTACTTCGGTGAAGAAGCTGCTAGAATTGCCAAACCTGATAAAAAGGATAAACATAGACCTGTTGTTGGCATGCCTGTCATCTCAGTTAAAATAGGAGATCATTGTTATCATGGTTTATGTGACATGGGTGCTAGTGTGAGTGCTATTCCTTACACCTTATATCAAGAAATTATGAAAGGCATAGCACCTGCTGAGTTAGAAGAAATAGATGTTACTATTAAACTTGCTAATAGAGACACCATATCACCATTTGGGATTGTTAGAGATGTTGAAGTCTTGTGTGGGAAAATAAAATACCCTACTGATTTTCTTGTTCTTGGTTCCCCACAAGATGACTTCTGTCCCATTATCTTTGGTAGACCTTTCTGGAACACAGTTAATGCTAAGATAGATTGTAAGAAACAAACTGTGGGTGTTAGTTTTGGTGATGAGTCTCGTGAATTTAATTTTTCCAAGTTTAGTAGAATTCTTCATGAAAAAGAATTGCCTAGTAAAGATGAATTAATTGGTCTTGCTTCTATTGCTGTGCCTCCTACTGATCCTTTAGAACAATATTTGCTAGACCATGAAAATGATTTACATATGCATGAAAGAAATGAAATAGATAAGATTTTCTTTTAACAACGTCCTCTACTTAAACACAATCTGCTTATTGAAACTCTGGGAGGTCCTCCTCCACCTAAAGGTGATCTTGTGTTTGAATTAAAACAATTGCCAGACACTCTGAATTATGCTTATCTTGATGAAAATAAGATATATCATGTTATTACTAGTGCTAACCTTTCAGAACATGAAGAAGAAAGATTATTGAAAGTTCTAAGGAAGCACCGAGCTGCTATTGGATATACTCTTGATGATTTAAAAGGCATTAGTCCCACTCTATGTCAGCACAAAATTAATATGGAACCTGATGCTAAACCCGTTGTTGATCACCAACGTCGGTTAAATCAGAGATGAAAGAGGTGGTAAGAACGGAAATATTAAAACTTCTGGAAGCAGGTATAATTTACCCCATAGCTGATAGTAGATGGGTAAGCCCTGTTCATTGTGTCCCTAAGAAAGGAGGTATAACTATTGTTCCTAATGATAAGAATGAGCTTATTCCACAAAGAATTGTTACAGGCTATAGAATGGTAATTGATTTTAGAAAATTAAATAAAGCAACTAGAAAAGATCATTACCCTTTGTCTTTTATTGATCAAATGCTTGAAAGATTATCTAAGCACACACACTTTTGCTTCCTTGATGGATATTCTGGCTTTTCACAAATACCTGTTTCTCAACCTGATCAAGAAAAGACCACTTTTACTTGTCCTTTTGGAACCTATGCTTATAGACGTATGCCTTTTGGTTTATGTAATGCACCTGCTACCTTTCAAAGATGTATGACTGCTATATTCTCTGACTTTTGTGAAAATATTGTTGAGGTTTTCATGGATGACTTTTCTGTTTATGGGAAGTCTTTTGATGATTGTTTAAGCAATCTTGATCGAGTTTTGTAGAGATGTGAACAAAAAAAATCTTGTCTTGAATTGGGAGAAGTGCCACTTTATGGTGAATGAAGGCATTGTCTTGGGTCATAAAATTTCTGAAAGAGGCATTGAAGTGGACCAAGATAAGGTTGATGCCATTGAGAAAAAGCCATGTCCTAAGGATATCAAAGGTATTCGTTGTTTCCTAGGTCATGCTGGTTTCTATAGGAGATTTATCAAAGACTTTTCTAAAATTTCTAGGCCTCTTACTAATCTTTTGCAAAAGGATATTCCTTTTGTTTTTTATGATGATTGTTTAGAAGCCTTTGAAACACTCAAGAAAGCCTTAGTTTCTGCACCTATTGTTCAACCACCTGATTGGAACTTCCCTTTTGAAATTATGTGTGATGCTACTGATTATGCTGTTGGTGCTGTTCTAGGACAAAGAATTGATAAGAAATTGAATGTTATTCATTATGCTAGTAAAACTCTAGACAATGCTCAAAAAAATTACGCTACTACTAAAAAAGAATTCTTAGCAGTGGTGTTTGCTTGTGATAAATTTAGATTTTATATTGTTGATTCCAAAGTAACTGTTCACACAGACCATGCTGCTATTTAATATCTTATGGAAAATAAAGATGCTAAACCTAGACTTATTCGTTGGGTTCTCTTGTTGCAAGAATTTGATTTACATATCATTGATAGAAAAGGAGCTGAGAACCTAGTAGCTGATAACTTGTCTAGGCTTGAAAATGTGCTTGATGACCCACTGCCTATTGATGATAGTTTTCCTGATGAGCAGTTAGCTGCAATAAATGTTGCTAATAGTACTCCTTGGTATGATGACTATGCTAATTACATTGTTGCTAAATATTTGCCACCTAGCTTTACATACCAACAAAGAAAAAAAATCTTCTATGATTTAAGACATTACTTTTGGGATGACCCACATCTTTATAAAGAAGGAGTAGATGGTATTATTAGACGTTGTGTACCTATGCATGAATGGGGACAAATCCTACAGAAATGTCACGCTGAAGCTTATGGATGGCATCATGCTGGAGATAGAAATGCTCATAAAGTATTGCAGTCTGGAATTGGCCTACTCTCTTCAAGGATGCCCGAAAGTACGTCTCATCTTGCGATGAATGTCAAAGAATAGGTAATATCGGTAAGCGTCAAGGAATGCCTATGAATTATTCACTTGCTGTTGAACCATTTGATGTTTGGGGATTTGATTACATGGGACCTTTTCCTTCCTCTAATGGGTATACACATATTTTGGTTGCTGTTGACTATGTTACTAAATGGCTAGAAGCTATTCCAACCAGTAGTGCTGATCACAACACCTCTATTAAAATGCTTAAGGAAGTTATTTTCCCAAGGTTTGGAGTCCCTATATATTTAATGATGATGGTGGTTCACACTTTATTCATGGTGCTTTTCGTAAAATGCTTGCCAAGTATGATGTTAACCATAGAATTGCATCGCCTTATCATCCTCAGTCTAGTGGTCAAGTTGAACTTAGCAATAGAGAAATAAAATTAATTTTCCAAAAGACTATCAATAGGTACAGGAAGAATTGGTCTAAGAAATTAGATGACGCACTATGGGCTTATAGAACAGGAAATAAAAATCCTATGGGTATGTCTCCTTATAAAATGGTTTATGGAAAAGCTTGTCATTTGCCTCTTGAGTTAGAACATAAAGCATTTTGGGCAATCAAAGAACTCAACTATGATTTCAAACTTGCTGGGGAAAAGAGGTTATTTGATATCAGCTCTTTAGATGAATGGAGAACCCAAGCTTATGAAAATGCAAAATTATTCAAAGAGAAAGTTAAAAGATGGCATGACAAAAGAATACAAAAGCGTGAGTTTAAAGTCGGAGAATATGTTCTTTTGTACAACTCTCGTTTTAGATTCTTTGCAAGAAAGCTACTCTCAAAATGGGAAGGCCCCTATGTCATCGAGGAAGTTTACCGGTCTGGAGCCATCAAAATAAATAATTCCGAAGGTACTAACCCGAAGGTTGTCAATGGGCAACGAATAAAGCATTATATCTCATGTACGCCTATTAATGTTGAAAGTAATATTATCCAAACTTTGACACCGGAAGAACACATAAAAGAGTCCTTTCGGAACACTCCAGAATCATGAAAATAAGGAGGTACGTGATACGGTAAGTAAACGGACTCCGAAAAATCCGCAAAATATTTTTTGTTATTTTTGGAATATTTTAGAATTTTGGAAATAAAGAAACTCCCAGGAAGCGTCCCCTGGTGGGCACAAGACACTAGGGCGCGCCAGGCATGCCTGGCGCACCCAGGTGGGTTGTGCCCACCTGGGACACCTTCCACTCCGTTTTTCTTCCGTATGCTTGTCCCCCAAGATAAAAAATCTATATATACTTCCCGAACCTGTTAACCACTGTATCGCAAAGTAATCCTCTGTCCTCTTTTCTTGCTGTTTCCGATCAGATTTATCAAGCCCGGCATCATGTCTTCCTGCTCCTCCAACAACATGGAAGAAGATGCTTGGCTGATGAAGATAGAGACGAAGAGGGAGAAGCCTACGGATGCCATCAAGGGAGACAAGGGCAAGGAAGCTACCATAGATCCATCCCCGGCACAAGCACTGCTGGCCGAGGAGGAGGAAGAAGATATCCTTAAGCCCTACCTTACTCATCTTACTCCCGCTGAGATTGAAGCTTTTTGCGTCATTGAAATAGTTTGCATACAAAATAAGTATCTCACTTGCGAAAATATTCTGCATCAAGAACATATCATCAATCTCCGGAGCGTCATCCGTCGGTTGGAGAATCTCTTGATCCTTAAGGATAGGATCGCTTCTTCACCACCACCATCTTCTTCACCACCAAAGGAGAATTGAGTATCGGGTATGGGCACTCCCCTTGGCGTCCTCCAAGCTTGGGGGAGGTGCCCCGGTATTGTATCATCCCACTATCTTTTTTCTTTTACTTATCTTAGTTCGATCTTTTTGCTTTAGATGAAACAAAACTTAGTTCGATCCTTTCTTCTTTGATAGTTTGCTTAGTGATCTATCATTGTAATCGTGTGCCAGTTATATAATAAAGTTTAGTTTGAGTTTTTGCTTTCTTTACTTTCATGTTGAAAATAAAGAAAATAAATAAGAAAGAAAGAAAAAGAGAAAGGAAATAAATAAAAGAAAGGAAATGAATCAATAAGATCATATACTAATCCTATGGTAGGTGATGGCACCACATAAGGAATAGTATAAGTAGAAAATTTTATTAGAGATTGACAAACATAGTATTAGTCAATGATGCAACTCATGAAAGAATTAATAAGGGAAGAGAAGAGTCACATATAAATATACTATCCTAGAAATCTTTTGTGATTGTGAGCCCTCCTCAAAATATTATATGCCAGAGTTGTTGAATTTGGACAAGGAAGACAACTTAATGGTTTATGTTTGTTTATATTCACATAGAAGTCATATTGTCATAGATCCTTTAACATGTGGTGCTTGCCCCTATCTTTGCTAGCCAAAAATTCTGCACTAAGTAGAGATACTACTTGTGCATCCAAAAACCCTTAAACCCAAATATTTTTCAAGTGTCCACCATACCTACTTAGGGATTGAGCAAGATCCTTCAAGTAAGTTGTCATCGGTGCAAAAAGGCAATAAAAATTGCTTCTAAATGTGTGAGATCATTTAGTGTAAGAGAAAATTGAGCGTTGTACGAACTTGGATGACAAAGAATAAAAGCGTCAGACTACATAATAAAGGTTGTCATCTTAAGGGGCAATGAAATGTGACATTCTTTTGCACCAAGGGATTGAGCATACAAAAAAATAAGCGCATGGCAACCTCTGCTTCCCTCTGCGAAGGGCCTATCTTTTATGTTTATGTATTTACTTTTATGCAAAGAGTCAAAGTTTTCCTTCTATTCCTTTTTATTTTTCTCCTTTGGCAAGCATCATGTGGTGAGGAAAGATCTAGGAACATATGTCCTGTTGAATATAGATAGCATGAGTTATTATTGTTGACATCACCCTTGAGGTGAGTATGTTGGGAGGCGAAACTATAAGCCCCTATCTTTCTATGTGTCCGGTTGAAACGTTTTGCTCATGTGTACGCGGTGAGTGTTAGCAATCATAGAAGACTATATGATGGTTGAGTATGTGGACTTGCCTAAAGGCTCCGACACGTGACCCTTCCTGAAAAGATGATGGATCGTAGTTGCAAAGTTGACTGAGAACATAGTTTGTTGGTTTCTATTAGAGTTTTTGCCTTATACTTCGATTGTGTGATGAACTGTTACTTATTCATGGGAAGTGTATGATAAAAGTTCTATGATAAAAGTCTTATGTTTAAATTTGTTTCTATTATAATAATCAACATGATGCTTCTATGTCCGTATTTTATTTATAGACACCTCTCTCTCAAAGCATGTGGACATGTTTTTCGATTTCGGTTTTCGCTTGAGGACAAGCGAGGTCTAAGCTTGGGGGGGTTGATACGTCCATTTTGCATCATGTTTTCTTATTGTTATTTATAATGTTTTTATCCATAATAATGCTTTTTGGAGAATTCCGGTAGCTGGAAATCTGGACCTGGAAAAGCTACGCCAGGCCACCTATTCTGCACAACTCCAAACAAGCTGAAACTTCACGGAGATTTTTTTTATGGAATATATAAGAATTATTGGAGCAAATAACTACCAGAGAGGGCCAACCAGGTGGGCACAACCCACCTGGGCGCGCCAGGGAGCCCAGGCATGCCCTGGTGGGTTGTGCCCTTTGAGGGAGTCCTGGACTAAGGGGTCCTCGGGCGTCCGGCCTGTTATCCATGGGCCGGACTGGTGGGCTGTGAAGACACGAAGGCCGAAGACAATACCCATGTCCGGATTGGAGTCAACTTGGCGTGGTAGCCAAGCTAGGCGATCTATTATGAAGATTTCCTCCTATGTAACCGACCTCATGTAACCCTAGATCTCTCCGGTGTCTATATAAACCGGAGAGCATAGTCCGGATAGGACAAACTCATTACCATATACTCATAGGCTAGACTTTTAGGGTTTAGCCATTACGATCTTGTGGTAGATCAACTCTTGTAACACTCATATTCGTCAAGATCAATCAAGCAGGAAGTAGGGTATTACCTCCATAGAGAGGGCCCGAACCTGGGTAAACATTGTGTCCCCTGTCTCCTGTTACCATCGATCCTAGACGCACAGTTCGGGACCCCCTACCCGAGATCCGCCGATTTTGACACCGATATTGGTGCTTTCATTGAGAGTTCCACTGTGCCATCGACGAAAGGTTCAATGGCCCCTTCAATCGTCAGTAATGACGTGGTCCAGGGAGAGACCTTCCTCCCCGGATAGATCTTTGTATTCGGCAGCTCTGTACTACGAGCCAACTCACTCGGCCATTTGGAGCAGGTCGATAGCTACGCCCCTGGCCATCAGGTCGGATTTGGAAGCTTGAACTACGTCGCGGATATCCATGGAGACTTGATCTTCGATGGATTTGAGACCGCGGCGATCACTCCCCCTCTCTCGGATGAACTTGACTTAAATCTGTCATCGGATCACATCCAGAAGATGGATCCTATTGCTACAACGGCCTTAGAGCCAAAGCAGATCGCGCCCTCCGAGGCCATAAAGTCCGCGACGTTGGAGCCGCACACGGACTCGACATCCTGCAATGCTTGCGTCAACGGAACCCCAGACTCATCTCCGGCCGCACGTTCCGGACCGGATACACCTGCGGACACCGAGCTGGATCGGTTGTCGATTTTCGAATTTAGCGCCGCAGACATCTTCCAGCATCGCCTTTGGGTGACGTACTAAATTCTTTGAAGAACTTGACCCTAGAGGAAGACTCACAGCCGAATTATATTCGGTTTGAGCTAGAGGTGGACGACGAGGAATTTTGCTTCCCACCCGCCACCCACTTCATAGCCACCGTCGATGACTTAACCGACGTGCTCGACTACAGCTCCGAAGACATCACAGGTATGGACGACGATGCCGAAAATGAGCAAGGCCAAGACCCACCATTCACTGGACGTTGGACGGCCACCTCCTCGTACGACGTGTACATGGTTGATACACCCAAAGGATTTGGCGACGACAAAGAAGAGCTGGATATGAACAAACCCTCTGAAATGCAGTCCAAGCGTCGGCGTCCCAAATGCCGTTCTAAGCCTCGTCGCTCAAAGGATGGCAACACTGACACCGGAGAAAATAGTACTCCGGGCGACGCCGAAAACAATGAAGACCCTGTCAGCGCTGCATCCGAACAGAAGGAACATGACAACACGCAAGACAACCCTGATGAATAGGTCATAGAAGATAACTCGGAGGACGATAGTTATCATCCACCCTCCGAGGTGGAGACAAGCCTCGGCAACGAAGACTTCATCGTGCCGGAGGACCCTCGGGAGCAGGAGCGCTTTAAGCTTCAGCTCATAGCCACCGCAAGGAGCCCGAAAAAGAAACAGCAGCAGCTTCAAGCTGAACAAGACCTGCTCGTCGACAGATGGACCGACGTCCTGACAGCCGAAGAATACGGCCTCAAGCGCCCAGCCAAGAGCTACCCGAAACACAGACTGCTACCTCAATTCGACGAGGAGGCACCGGAACACATATCTCCCTCGCGTAATGCGGAACGACCACCGCATGGTCGAGACAGGGCGGCCGACCGGGCACCCCGCGGTCGGGATAAAGCGGCAACTCAAGCCGAACAGCAGCCTGCCCCACCACCCCGCAAAAATAAAGACGAAAGAGTTCGGGGTCACATGTATGGCCTTCGGCAGACCCTGGACAGTAGAGCAGGACAAACAAGATCAATCTACGGATCGCGCGGACGTACCTCAAGGAACGACGATGGCTACCTATTCGGACGTGACAAACCTAACCACGCCCGGGCCGAATGTCGCAGACGAACTCCATCAGAGCTACGCCACGATGCGGCTCGATACAGAGGTGCCGCACACCCTCTCTGCTTCATGGACGAGGTACTGGATCACGAATTCCCCGAGGGATTCAAGCCCGTCAATATCGAATCATACGACGGCACAACCGATCCCGCAGTGTGGATCGAGGATTTCATCCTCCACATCCACATGGCTCGAGGAGATGACCTCCACGCCATTAAATACCTCCCACTCAAGCTCAAAGGGCCAGCTCGGCACTGGCTTAACAACCTGCCTAAAAATTCCATCGGCAGCTGGGAGGACTTGGAAGAAGCTTTCCTAGGCAACTTCCAGGGAACATATGTCCGGCCACCAGATGCCGACGATCTAAGCCACATAGTTCAACAACCTGGAGAATCAGCAAGAAAATTCTGGACTAGGTTCCGAACCAAAAAGAACCAGATCGTTGACTGTCCGGATGCCCAGGCCTTGGCAGCCTTCAAACACAGCATCCGTGACGAATGGCTAGCACGCCACCTCGGCCAAGAAAAGCCGAAGTCCATGGCAGCCCTCACGACACTCATGACCCGCTTTTGCGCGGGAGAGGACAGTTGGCTGGCCTGTAGTAACAACACAGCCAGCGAGACAGGCCCCTCGGAGGCCAAGAATAGCACTGGCAAGCCCCGGCGCAACAGACACAAACGCCGAAGCAATGACAACAACACCGATGACATCACAGTCAACGCAGGATTCACTGGCTCCAAGTCCGGCCAGCGGAAGAAGCCCTATAAAAGAAACAATGAAGGACCTTCCAGCCTGGACCGCATACTCGACCGTCCGTTGCCAGATACACGGCACCCCGAACAAGCAAGCCAATCATACCAACAGGGATTGTTGGGTTTTCAAGCAGGCTGGCAAGTTAAATGCCGAAAACAAAGAAAAGGGATCACAAAGTGAGGACGAGGACAAAGAGCCCCGGCAGCCGAACACTGGGGGGCAGAAGAAATTCCCCCCTCAAGTCAAAACGGTGAACATGATATACGTTACACACATCCCCAAAAGGGAGCGTAAGCGTGCACTCAGGGACGTCTACGCGGTAGAGCCAGTCGCCCCCAAATTCAATCCATGGTCGTTGTCACGACCGGTTTTTCAATAAAATAATTATTGAGAGACCAATCCCTTTTACGGACCAGCGAGGAAGAATTCCTTCTCACTGGTAGACAATATCTTGGTCACAGAAGAAAAATACCAGGAGTACTAAATATAATACAGGGTTGAGCAGAGACTGCCCAACAATTTATTACATGCACGCCGCTAAAACAATACGGCGGATAGGGTGGCAACTACTAACTCACGATAATAACGGTGGTGGAAATATCACCGCGAAGCGAGTGATATGATTCCAGAAGACTACAGCTCTTCGAGCGTCGGAGTGAGGCTCGAGGAGACTTATTGCGGGTGGCGGAAGCGTATACAATACAAGTGACCAATATCCGGGATCGCGCAGGACTGACTGGGACTCCTCTAGGCATCGGACGCGCTATCAAACTCTTCATCCAAGAGATCGCCTTCGTCAACATCTGGCCAAATCAACAAGCCAGGTGAGTACTATGAAAGTACTCGCAAGACAGTTCGGACATAAGGTATAACAAATGTAAACATGAAGCACATGAACAAGTTAACCGGTGCGATCAGACATAGAGGTAATAAATACTGGGTGCCAAGCGAGGGTCTGAATGACGCCTCGAGCGGAAACTGCAGAATAGTAATACTGGTGCCAAACGAGTGTCTGAAAGACTCCTCGAGCGGAAAATGCAAAATAGTAATACTGTTGCCAAACGAGTGTCTGAAAGACTCCTCGAGCGGAAAATGCGGAATAATAATGCCACAGTCGAGCGTGGGGGCGATTCCACATAAAGGGCTTATAACAGAAAATAAATACAGTGCATGCCACAGTCGGACGTCTGAGCGACATCACAAAAAGGGCTTATATTTAAAGTAAGGAACAAGAACACGCCACAGTCGGACGTCTGCGCGACGTCACATAAAGGGCTTATATCACAACTCAATAATACAATAGTTCGGGAACATAAATTATCACAAGCATGAGACAAAAATAAAGTTAGTCCATCCACAGGAATAACAATAAATCTGGATTTACCACCTGAGATTGTTCACCGGGGACAAGTTTTTTCGCACGGATAGATATGGATATAATGTTTACACTACTTGATCATGGATACGATGATTTGGAAAGAATTGACTCTGCAGAGTTTGTACTTAACCACAGCCAACGGATTTCAGTAGTCACGGGGACTAGTTCCGTCTACGGTGTTTTGGGAGAAACACGTCTAACCAGTACACACCCAATTCAACCATCCGAAGCCAGGGATCACCCTCGGCAATGTTCAAGAAAAACCTTGAGACGGGGAGGCTACAACCTCGCGTAGCATGGGATCAAATTTCTATACGCGCGCTCTAAGGGGGTGCCCCCCTCTCGGTCCCAACCGGAAACACCCATGCCCCCTGACCGGATGACTGGCTTTAATCCTGGGCCAAGGTACCATCATCCCGACCTCTCTGTTTGGTGTGTACACGGAAAGAGGTTACCAACTTACTAAACCACATCCTGGCAATGAGACATGTGGTAGCACGGAAGGGGGAAAGAACGATAACGTGGCTCTAACCACGTTAACGTCGGAGAAAGTCGGATGACGCAAGGCTGGTATGCTACAACAGTACCTCCTTGCTGCCCTTCATGTCACCACATGATTAGGCCATCTCTCATCAGAGATCATCGCAACTTTGGAACATGCGGGAAAAGAACGATAACGTGGCTCCAACCACGTTAACGTCGAAGAAAGTCGGATGACGCAAGGCTGGTATGCTACAACAGTACCACCCTGCTGCCCTTCATGTCACCACATGATTAGGCCATCTCTCATCAGAGATCATCGCGACTTTGGAACAACCGGGTCGTTGCCTTACAAGCAACGAGGTATTTACCGACACTCATATGCCACGCACAAACTTTCACGCAAACATGCAAAGCACCTGTCATATCAAATGTTCAAAACATGCTTGCCTGGTTCGGAGAAGTCGGAGTCTAGCTCGGCGAAGTTCGCGGCTCCGTCACCTCTTCCGGAACCTACGACAATCACGAAACGGGTACTAACGTGAAAACCAATGGGTGCACAGAAACTTTTCCAAATATTTTTCAAATAAATCCCATAAAAACTAGACAAAATTTGAAGATTGACAGAAAAAGAATCACTCAAAAATTCCTTTTTATTAAAAAGTTATAAAGGTTTCTGTCCAGGGACTTATCTGTAACGAAACAGAAAAGTTCCAGGGTTTTAACTGAGAAAACAGAAAATGGTTCGATTGGGAATGCGCAAGCGCAAAGGAGAAAGCGTATTTGCCCGAAGGCGTCAACAGAAAACGGTTCGAGGTGGAATAAAACAGAGCCTGACACGCGGGGTCCACATGTCAGGTTTGAAAAGCTCGCCGGCGCCCGAAGACTGCGGTGGACGCCGGCGTCGAACCACGGCGAGTTAGGAGAAACGGAGGGTACCAAGAGCTTCAGCGTCTTCTTCCGCGTCGATGGGTGGTGGACTCGTCCAACGGGGAGCACCACATCGACGGCGACACTTTCTCTGGCGGACGGCGGCTCGGGTGAGGATGGGGAACTCCGGTGGAGGGCTGCAAGCTTCAAATTGAAGTGCGGGTCAGAAAGAGGGATGCATGGTGAAGCTACTG